>NC_091181.1:12754630-12849630 GCF_040958095.1 Procambarus clarkii | reverse complement strand
GATCCTCCATGACCCAGACAAAACCCAGGCTGTCCAGCCTGGTGAATGTTGTCAATGTCCCATCGTTGCTCTGAGGTAACGTGATCCTGGCCTCCAGAACAACGGAGATTCCTACCCCAGGGTCATGTTCCCTTGGGTCTGTGCTGACGTCTCGTTCCAGGGCACCAATCCCAGAACGCTGTAGATCCCTCACAGCTCTCTGGTCTAGGCCCATCCGCCCAGAGTGTGTCCACCTGTATTCACACCTTCCCGACCGCTGTACCTGCAAAATATTCCCTCGGAGCCCCCTGGCTCGATCCCATTATTACATAACCCCCTCGGCTCCTTACTCTCTCCCCGTATATAGCCTGAGCGCAGCTGCAAAACCATTGCAGCTGGCCCTTATCCCTGCTTGGATGTCAGGGGGCGAATTTCGCCTATAACGTCACGTTGGCTTCCCTTTCTCCCCCCTTTTTTCTAAAGTTACTGAGTGTAGCCTCATAGCTTCCCTTCTACTCTACCTGAAGCTCTGTGACATGATCCCGGGGGACCTTCTCAAGCCTAACACTCAGTAATGGTGCCGATGAGGTAATATACAGTATATACATACACATACAGTATATACATACACATACATTATCACAATAACTACCTCATTAAAATCATTTCACAACTAATGTCACTAAAGCATCATACTGCCACTGGCTCGCCTCTAGCGAGATTCCTGTAACAACTTAATTAATGAGAGATTAGTATATCTACTTGGCTCGTCCACTGCAACCACCAACACCTGAAATTTGAAATTCTACCTTATAATCTTATCCATAAGACTTACCCACTCCGACTTAATTAATGAAAATTTTAATGAAAATAATGAATTTTTATTAGTCTTTTATGAGTCTTGCTAGAGATATCGACTTGACTCGCCTACTGCAGCCACCAACTCCTGCAATTATCCACATTTCATCTTATCCATAAGACTTACCCACTCCGACACAACATTACCACTGGTCATCCCAACCACTGATGACCTCAATATAACGCCACACATCCCTACAACCACTTCCTGCGTCCTAACGCACCGACCTTGCTACGCCAATACTCACCTTACCGACCACTACCTGGCGCCCCTGCGCCACCATATACTCCACAACACCACACTCCATACCAGGCGTCCAAACGCCACTACACTACACCACCCAATTGCGTCCCCAACGCCCTCAACACAACACACGGCGTCCCCAACGCCCTCAACACAACACCAGGCGTCCCCAACGCCCTCAACACAACACACGGCGTCCCCAACGCCCTCAACACAATACACGGCGTCCCCAACGCCCTCAACACAACATACGGCGTCCCCAACGCCCTCAACACAACACACGGCGTCCCCAACGCCCTCAACACAACACACGGCGTCCCCAACGCCCTCAACACAACACACGGCGTCCCCAACGCCCTCAACACAACACACGGCGTCCCCAACGCCCTCAACACAACACACGGCGTCCCCAACGCCATTACCACCACAGGCATATGCCTTGCGCCAGAGCGCATCAAAACACCACGAGACGTCACCACCAATAAGTAACCAGACGCCACACACACTCCCTTTTCTCTCGTAATCCGTTAATTACCTGACCAACACTCGTCAGGCATAATTTCTTGTGTAGTGGCCACCCGCCACACTCTACCACCTGCGTTAACATACTTCAACGCTAATGTCTACAATACACCCGGTGTTACAACAACCAGTTATGCTACACATGCTACACCTTGGCGCTACAATGCCAACAATGTCATGCAGTATACTACATCCATAATATCAACAGTCAAAACATGCACATTACACTACAGTAAACTAGTCATTACGCTGGCGTCTAATACGCCACTACACGTGCATTACACTACACACCCCGGCGTACAAACGCCAATACACAACCATGCACTACACCCGGCGCCACACACCCCCACCAACGGGACACGCTCCCCGTGTCCCACGGTAACACTCTCCATAATGCTACCTGCACCCACAAAAAAATCTCCATGGCCCTCTCCAGGGTACAGTAGACGGCGAACCCCAGACGTCAAATTACGCGTCGCTCGCTATGCCAAGGCGTCCATAATTCACTGCGCCTATTTTCTGTATCTACACCTGACAACGCCGGAACTCGCACAGTACTTTAGGTAATATTTCATTATCCTTAAAATATTCGATTTACACGTTACATGAAATTTAATTAACTTTAAATTACGCAGTTTACACGATTAATTTCACCTTAGCAACGGTTTCTCACTATTTCCGCCTTACCAATGATATAAAACAAGCTCCAAGGTGCGGCTCGCTTGGCCCACCCATCGCTTGGCCCGCACATGGCCGCACATGGCCTACGCTGGCCCACATTCACCCGCGCTAGTTTACCTCGCCACGCTGTATAATCCGCACTGCGAACACCGTATAATCCACACTACGAACACTGTATAATCCGCACTACGAACACTGCACTTGTTTTGGATCCCGATGCTTCAGTGGTCCAGACTTGCCTCTTAGCCGTCGCTCGTTGCGGGAATCTGGAAAGAAAGAAATAAACCCCACATGTGCCCCACAATGGCCTAGTCCCTTTAATTAACTAACTCCTCTGGCCTGGTCTCACCTGACCCTTCTTTCCTCCGTCTAGTAACCACCATTCTCCCCACAACCCGACGTCTACCATTTCCCGAACATTCCCTCACCAACTAAACCAGAACCACACTTCCTTCATCTCGCACAGTGTTCCAAAACCTGTTTGCGCTGCCACCAAATATGTCGTCTACCAATTCCCTAACATTCCCTCACCAACCAAACCAGGAACACTATGAAGGGACACATCGAAGGTCTTTAAAGGCCGTCGGGTTTTGTCATTTAATTACAAAGAATAGACTCTGACAAATAATAACATATTAACATACTCTATTAGGTCAATACACTTCCAATACCCATAGACCACTTGACCACCGCGATCACCACACACACTCGTAACTTCCGCCTAAGTCCCTAATACGGAATGATTACTACAACGCTCCACACCCGGTTAGTCTTTCATTCAATACTCACATACTGCAGACTTAACTTGGTCACTAAGATCACATCAGGTTCTCGCATAGCTGTCTGCTACACTTCGCTGCTGCCACAAACGTAGATGCGGAGGACTTCCCAGTTCCACTCCCACCATCAGACTGCCTCCAGCCAACCATGGCCTCAATCATTTCACCACGCCTCTTGAGGAAGGTATAATCCGATTAACCTTATCCCTAGAGCGGTAACCTTGATCCTAGAAGCCTGACGAAGAATAATTCCTCTTTCCAGGAATTATTAATTTGGCTAAACAGCTTCGGTCTTAATCCATTGACCTTTCTTAGATATGTGATCCATAGTCTGTCTACTTACATGTACTTTCAATCATCATTCGTTAAGTGTTGTAGTAATGATCCTCTAGCTAATAATTCCTACTAACTTGTGGATTACAACAACTTCTCAGCCTACTATGCAAGGCCCGATTTGCCTAATAAGCCAAGTTTTCCTGAATTAATATATTTTCTCTAATTATTTTCTTATGAAATGATAAAGCTACCCATTTCATTATGTATGAGGTCAATTTTGTTTTTATTGGAGTTAAAATTAACGTAGATATATGACCGAACCTAACCAACCCTACCTAACCTAACCTAACCTATCTTTATAGGTTAGGTTCGGTTAGGTAGCCGAAAAAGTTAGGTTAGGTTAGGTTAGGTAGGTTAGGTAGTTGAAAAACCATTAATGCATGAAAACTTGGCTTATTAGGCAAATCGGGCCTTGCATAGTAGGCTGAGAAGTGTGTTCTGGCTACTAGGTACGACATATATATATATATATATATATATATATATATATATATATATATATATATATATATATATATATATATATATATATATATATATATATATATATATAAATATCGTGGCCTAACTAGCCTACTCAACAAGAGGTAATGGGAGGGAAAATTAATCTACCTTCAACATTCCTGGCTCACGACGCCTGTCACTCGATGGTGTGAGGATCCCACGCTTCCTGAGTCAGTCCTTGATGGTCCAGTATCGCGTTGCAAGTCCTCATGTATTATGAACCTGTTGCGGCGTCACCGTACCACTTCCACAGATTCAGATATCCCAATCCTGGTCCAACCAGGGGTCACTGAGCTAGTCACTGTATTCACACTCGCTCCCTACACAGAGGCGTTGCCCCTTGTCCTAGGAACGATGTCGTCCCTCCAACGTCCTCAGTGGATGTGACCCGGTCACAGCAGGCCTGCCCGCCACACCGTCCAGACCCTCAAGCGTCAGGCGGCGCCCTCCAACGTCGTCACAGGGTCCTCCAGGGTGCTTCTGGAGACCAGATGCACAGGGTCTCCCAGTAACAATGGTGGGCTGCGATGGCTAACTATAATCCACTGAGAGACTCCCAGAGCATCCATTCCTCGAGAGCTGATCGACGCACGTCCTCTCACTTCCACAGTCAGGTTAATTCTGATGCAACCTCTGCCGGGGCCACCAGTGGCACTCGGTGTCGTCACGGCAAGAAAGAAGAAAGAAAGAAAAAAACGAAAAAAAAGAAAGAAAGAAAGACAGGGAGCCGGTCGGCCGAGCGAACAGCACACTGGACTTGTGATCCTGTGGTCCAGGGTCTATCCTGGGCGCCAGAGAGAAACAATGGGCAGAGTTTCTTTCACCCTATGCCTCTGTTACCTAGCAGTAAAATAGGTACCTGGGTGTTAGTCAGCTGTCACGGGCTGCTTCCTGGGGGTGGCGGCCTGGTCGAGGACCGGGCCGCGGGGACACTAAAGCCCCGAAATCATCATCTCAAGATAACGGCAAGCGCTGATTGGTTGCCCGCGGTACGTGACCTCAGTTAGGCAATCCGCAGCCGGCAGGCGTCTTCCACAAAATGGCGGATTTGCAGGCAGGGGGCGCCATTTTGTTTGTATCAAAGGCGCGGACGATCTGGTCGCCACATATATCAACAGACTCCCTGCATCTCAGGGAATCAGCAGGGGTCAAAAGACTCTTAATGCTGGATCTAGGGAGAAATTGGAGAGGGCTCCGTAACATTATATATATAAATATTTTACCATATATTGGGTTGCTCAAATGCACGATCCTTTTGCATGATTTGTCATTCCCACAACTCTTTGAAAACATTTGTGAAAGTTTCAAAAACGTGTTGTGTTTATTGGGCACTGAGCTATAGGAAGGGAATGCTCTCAACCTGCTAACAGGAATCTGTTCTTAATTGTGCCTACCTGTCAAAAGACAATATAACAACAATCCCTTACAGCCTCAGACCTCTCAAAGAGCACGTTTGTCACACATCAATGCTTAATTTGAAACTTAGAATATTAATTTGAAAATGTAGACTCTCCACAAGGATACTGCTCACAACAGAGTAATCAACAGTGGTCAGAAACTCTAGTCCCACCGATGATGACACCTGTGAATCACTCATTTTCGAAAGCCCTGACGTTGCATTCCCCACGGTCAACAACAGGGCTCCTGTGTCGCCAGCAAACTGTCGCACCACTTTCACTGTCTGCCAAGAACTCAGTAAAGGCATTCTCACCTGCTGTCGGCTCAATCACCAATCCCCATAACCTAAATATAGGCCTTGAAGTGCAGTTAATCCCAGTCACCAACACCGGTCTCTTAACTTACAAAAAGTAATCACATGAATTATCATCTGTCATATATACTACATCTCATTTTATATTTTAAACAATTCACCATATAAAAATCATATACAAATCCAGTGTGATTGAGCCACTATATATTATAATCTTATCATAATCTTGAATTGATTTCCAATGACTTCCATTTTCTATTTTCTTCTGAGTTCTTTGCATGAATGCCATACGGTCAACAAGGTCAAAGCAGTTAGGAAGGTACTCTGGTGAAAGGAGCTGCGAACACGCCAACAGGTGCCAACAGGTGGACGGAGGCTGTAAGAAAAGCCTCTAGACCCGTATATGGATGTCACGGGGTTATTAAAATAAAGTTAGAAAAAATCCGGCTCATAAAAAGCATTGGGTTCTGTTTCATGAAATTAAAACTGCATTTCCCTATAGAGTCATAGGATCCCCATGAAAAAGTTGATGGGCCAGCACCATGCAAATATGGTAGTGAGGCTTATATGTTTTATGGTATAGTGCGAGGATTCCAATAACCTCTAGTTGCGTTTATACATTTTTTCATTCATTCTTAGCAGATATTAGCGTTCATATTTTTCATTTATTTCTAAGCTTTTACCTGTGCTCTTTTAAGGTGAGTGCGATTTCTATCTTTCTCGGGAGGAGATCCTGCCGACGATGTATTCCTTAGCCTGCTCCAAAGGCCATCCTCTGGTGCCTGTCTTCAGTGAGAGGTATAATCACGGGTTTTCTTTAAAATGTATTATGCACATTTATTACTCAGACTATATGCAGCACGATTGCATTATCCAAAAAATCCTGAAGGTCAGTATTTAATCCATTTGGCAAGAATTTGTATCAATTGCGGCAAATTTCGTGAATCAGACATTCTTTTAATGATATACATATACTCTTACATTGCACAGCATCGCACTGCATAGCTGCCACTTCTACTTCAATCACTTGAATGATTCCAAGTACTTAACTAGCACAAAAGGTTTTAACTACTTTTCTGGCTAGAAAAGTTTGAAGTATTTTGCTGGTAGAGGCCTGAAGTATTTTACTGGCCTTAAAAGCTCAAAAATCTTAACTTTTCCAAAAGGTTTTGTGTAGTTTCTTGAAACTACAATGATAATCTTGTAGCAAAACTAGCCTGGAAAAATTGCAAATTTTTGATAGCTCATATGACAACGTCTTATTATAATTCTTTCAGATAATATAAGTAACAATTCCATTACTAATACTTCAATATGCTCCTTATATATAATGTATATCCCACTATCCCAGTTTGGCCCATATATGATATTTCACATAAATGTTATTAGATATGATATTCAACATTTACTCTAGAGTAATATATTAATACTAACCAGGATCCTGCGGGTGCATGAAGCCGGACTTCTCAGTCAGTGGAAGAAGCAATTATACTCAAATTTTTCCTCATGTGTCAATTTACCTTCGAAGGTTGTGATCCAGTCTTCACTCTCCGTTGGTAACATCAGGGTAATATCACCATTTTTATATATTTATTTATTTATATAGAAGCTTTGCGTACTTTCGTTTTGGAGTGTTCGAGACTGTACTTAAATAGATGAAATAACATAATAACTGCAGAAGAGGTAACATAATACTGGCATGTTTTCACTCTGATTTCAACTGTCTTCCAGGGCATGTTCCTGGTGCTGGTGTGTGGCCTTAACCTCGGTGTGCTCGCCTTGTTCTTGGAGTACCTGTGTAACTATGCTCTTCACTGACCAGAAATGCTCCCCTTGTCTCTGGAGCTCCTATAAAAT
This sequence comes from Procambarus clarkii, assembly GCF_040958095.1. NCBI lineage: Eukaryota > Metazoa > Arthropoda > Malacostraca > Decapoda > Cambaridae > Procambarus > Procambarus clarkii. The sequence continues at coordinate 12,842,159 of NC_091181.1, read as the reverse complement.
CAGGGAGCAACTGTATCTCCGAGGATCTCAATCATTCCCATGTAGCTTTTATATGACCTTGGAACTCCTGTTTCATATTCATACTTTGCGCCTCTATGTTCATGGTGCTCTCAATGATAACAGAGCGCCTCTATGTTTATGCTTTCACATGATAAAAGAGCACCACTATGATCTATGATTGCGCTAAATGATTGCTCTATGATAACGGAGCCTCAATGATGTTCTTATATAATTCCTATTTATGAATATGTATGATCATCATGCTCAAATATACTTATGGAGCTCCTGCATGGGAAAGTTGTATCTGTATTATCTGAAAAACCTGTATGATCATGGGGCTCTAGTACAGTCATGTACTTCCAGTATGATCAAAGTGTTCCTGTATGATCATGGATCTCCTGTATGACTCAGGAGCTGTTAAATGATACTAGAGGCCATTTATCGTCATGGAACTTGTTTATAATCATGAAGATACTCTATGATCAATAATTTACTGTATGATCATTGACCTCTTCTGTGATCATGGAGCTCTTGTATCATCTTAGATCTGTTTGGTCATGCACTCCAGTGACCCAAGATGGTTGGTGTTTAGTCATGCACTCCAGTGACCCAAGATGGCTGCTGGTGAGGTCAGCTTCCATAATATAAAGATGCACTAACTCAACATTCCTAATTTAATGATTTTATGTTAGTAAATATTGTATTATATATTAAAATATAACTATAAATAATAGATATTTGAGATGCAGTATAAGTTATACAAGTTTACGATTAAATGCAATTAAATCTATTGGTATTTTAGATATCCAGATGATTCTTTATTTTTGCATATATATGATTAAATTTTCTTTCAACAGACTTAAAGAATTTATTAGCATGATCGCTAATAAAGTTGGATATGAGCTGATGGGTCTTTTTAAAACACAATTAAAATGAAGTAATGTCCTGCAAACACACAACATAACTATCCCTATTTTCCATTTGTTACAACTTCTAATAAAGTTATTACATCTTGTTATAACATTTTAATGACGTATTAGAACGTTGTTACAACTGGTTATATTGTTGTTACAATTTGTTAAGTGCTAAAACGTGTTCGAACGTTGTAGCTGTTACGTCTTGTTCACACCGCTCGTTGAACTACAGGACCAATAATATATGTTGCGGTTTGTCTAAGGGTATATGAGAGAGTAAAAATCTGTATAAAAGCGTTCAACTAGGGTGCCTCATCAGTACGTACCATACAAGAATAATTAAATAATTTCACCAGGTTACAAATAAACACACATGTATATAAAATACTTGTATTATATATACATGTATATATATATATATATATATATATATATATATATATATATATATATATATATCAAAATAATATTATCTATCAGGTATAACAGTAATTAGATGACCTACTAAAGTATTATAATATAATAAAGTATGCTCGCCAGATAATTGTAACTACTAAGACAAAATACCGAATATAACAGAAACAGACAAAACTTATCAGACCAGTAGACTCGATGGCCCGCTCTCAGCTACTAACTCAACCGGCGTCGGGCCCTCCCGCTCGTGCTCCCTCACAACATAACGAATGGTAAATTTATATAAAATTATCTTACCTAAATGAGCAATATAACTGTGCTAAGGCAAACATTAGAACAACTTAAATATGAATGATCAGGTTGACATGCATCAACAGAGGTAATGTATTTTACATGAAACAAATATATTTATACGTAATAATAAAGAGGAAACTGCTGGCAACTACACAATTGAACATGATCAAAATTTATAATCATGAAACTCACAGGTCCTGGACGTGTGACGTAGAGCAAGCCCGCTCCTGTATGAACTCAACCCGTTCTCTCACTTTCGTATAGTCAATATTGACTTATTAAATACGTGCCTATGTGACATACTAATTTATTGTGAATATTTTAGTTTTCCTTGAAAAGCTTCATAGAAAACACCGACCTTACCTAACCTTCTTAGTATGTTAAGATAAGCATCTTATTGCTTCGTAATTACAATTATTACTTAACCTATTATAGGTATAGGTTAACCTATACCTATAATAGGTTAAGTAATAATTGTAATTACGAAGCAATAAGATGCTTATCTTAACATACTAAGAAGGTTAGGTAAAGTCGGTGTTTTCTATGAAGCTTTTCAAGATAAACTACAATATTTAAAATAAATTAGTATGTCACATATGCACTTATTCAGTAAGTCAATATTGACTGTAAGAAAGTGTGAGAACGGGTTGATGAACTGTGTTGCCAAACAATATGACACATTATAAACATTTATATATACATGCCTTCATGCAAGAGATACACATAATATATTTTATATTTGATTAAATTAATGTGAGTATTCCTTAAATATGAATATGTAACAGTAGCAACGTGATAGTTTCGTCGAGTGTTTGGCGTGTTGAGACATTATGAAGTCTAAGAGGTAGTATGTCTTCTCATATGAAGTTACTTAAAGAGAAATAGATATGGAGGACACATGTGTATAAATAGGCACTGCAGTACCTAAAACACCGAGCACATTGTAAATACAACCCAGCAAACTATATTTAATTGCCACAACGTAACTGAAATGTGCTTGAAAGCTGTTGTAATGTTCTATCTGAGGTTACAGAAGAATAAATATGTGAATTGCTGATAGGCTTCCACAACTCAGTCAGCAAAAGTTGTCCACATAAAGTTTAAGACGATGTGACACATCATAAAGTTACTTTAAAGTCATTTTGTTCTTATTCCCAAACAACCAAATAAAATCTATATATTAAAAATGTAAATGCTCATTTGTTCAAGATCGCTAATCTCTCAAAAGTTCTTCATCGATTGCTTTGAGATTTTGAAAACATTCTATTCGCATCAGGGCGGGTTTTTATATACCTACTATATACATGCCACACCTGTGACAAGGAAAAAATGCTTTAATTGAAAAACAGCAGCATCTGTTGGACGTAAGAACAATACAAGCTGTAATCCCCAAAAATTCTTCACTGATTGCTTTGAAATTTTGACACAACGTTCCAATCAAATACGCATGTGTTTTCATATACATACTATGTAGATGCCACACCGGTGACAGGTAAAACATGGTTTTTGAAAAACAGCACCATCTGTTGCACATAAGAGCAATGCCCGCTATACTAAATATGTTATGATTCCTTTTTCAATTTTTCTGATTACAATGATAAATTAAATTTTCATAGATTTCGATTTATTTTAATTTTGAATAATTTTTTTTTGTGTGACATTGTGATGGAATTGAGCTGTGTTGTTTACCATACCGTTCATTTCGTGAGTATAGTTTATTTTATTTTTTTTTATTTTTTCATATCGTCTTTTTAACTGTTCTAATTTTTCAGTGTATGGATGAGGGGACGGAGGAGTTGGGGAACGTGGGGACGAGGGGATGGAGGAAACGGAGAATGGTGGGGATGACAAGGGGACAGTGGAGTGAGGAATGGTGGGGAGGACGAGGGAACGGTGGAGTGGGGGATGGTGGTAGAGGACAAGGGGATTGGGAAGGGGAGGACACGGCGACAGGGGAGTTGGGAATGGTTAGGAAGACGACAGGACTGGGGAGGGGGGAATGGTTGGTAGGACCAGTGGACAGGGAAATGGTGGGGAGGACGAGTGGACGGGTGAGGGGGGATGGTGGGGAGGATGGGGGGGGGGGGGAAGGGAGAGGGGAGGGGAAGGAGATTTAGAGTCTGCAAACCAGACAACCTCTATATTTCCACATACCTGCTTGATGGGGTTCTGGGAGTTCTTCTACTACCTAAGCCCGGCCCGAGGTCAGGTTCGACTTGTGAGAGTTTGGTCCACCAGGCTGTTTCTTGGAGCGACCTGCAGGGCCACATACCCACCATAGCCCGGCTGATCCGGAACTTCTCTTAGAAAACAGTCCAGTTTTCTCTTGAAGATGTCCACGGTTGTTCCGGCAATATTTCTTATAGTCGCTGGGAGGACGTTGAAGTTCCATTGTCCGCAAACAATGGAACAAAAAAAATTTATTGTATACTCATAAGCATTGTGAAATTAAACATTATAGAAACGTGCACTTTCTCTTTTCTTTCTTTTCCAGTTAACCTGACTGAGCCACAGCAACACCTGGCCGGGTACAGCCGGGGACATTCCAATGCAATGTCACAAAATTATTAAATCAAAGTGAAAATAAATCAAAATCTATGAAAATTCAATTTATCAATGCAATCGGAAACAATGAAATAGAATCGCAATACGTTTTGTATAGCTTGTGTTGGTCTTAATTGCAACAGATGGCGCTGTTTAGAAAAAAAGCATGGATTCACCTGTCACAGGTGTGGCATCTACATTGTAGGTATATAAAAACATGCACGTATTCGAATGGAACGTTGGGTCAAAATTTCAAACTAATCAGTAAAGAACTTACGGAGATTAAACCATGTGTTGCTCCTGCGTCCTACAGATGGCGATGTTTTAAAAAAAAAACATGTTTTTTCCTGTCATATGTGAGGCATGTATATAGTAGGATATAAAAACACTCGCCAATTCCTATGCAACGTTGTGCCAAAATTTCAAAGCAATTGGTAAAGAGGTTTCGAAGTTTTCCCTCAGATAAAAAACGTATGAAAAAAACAGTTTTTCAGAAAAGGCATGCTTTTTTCCGTCACAGACGTGACATCAATATAATATGTATATAAAAACCCGTTCTGAGGCGAATGGAACATTGTGTGAAAATTTAAAAGCAATCGGTGAAGAACTTTCGGAGATTAGCGAATTTGAACAAACGAATATTTCCATTTTATATATATATATATATATATATATATATATATATATATATATATATATATATATATAAATATATATATATATATATATATATAAATATATATATATATATATATATATATATATATATATATATATATATATATATATATATATATATATATATATATATATATATGTCGTACCTAGTAGCCAGAACTCACTTCTCAGCCTATTATGCAAGGCCCGATTTGCCTAATAAGCCAAGTTTTCATGAATTAATTGTTTTTCGACTACCTAACCTACCTAACCTAACCTAACCTAACCTACCTTTTTGGGCTACCTAACCAAACCTAACCTATAAAGATAGGTTAGGTTAGGTTAGGTAGGGTTGGTTAGGTTCGGTCATATATCTACGTTAATTGTAACTCCAATAAAAAAAAATTGACCTCATACATAATGAAATGGGTGGCTTTATCATTTCATAAGAAAAAAATTAGAAAAAATATATTAATTCATGAAAACTTGGCTTATTAGGTAAATTGGGCCTTGCATAATAGGCTGAGAAGTGAGTTCTGGCTACTAGGTACGACATATATATATATATATATATATATATATATATATATATATATATATATAGGGAGGCAAACTATCCAGCCTCGTGAAAAAGGTCTATGACTCCCCCGGAACCATCCAAGCATGGCGCAACCTTCTCCTGTTTGGAAACATATGCCTAGCTGTCTGTTACGGCACTATTGGGTCGCAACTGAGATTCTTCTCTGATGTTATTAGAGTTTGGGTATCCGGCCCCAAGTTAGTAGTGGCTTTCAAGGGGTATATTCCATAACGCAAGTAAATTAAAGGAGAAGGGATAAAAATACACTAATTTAAATATATATTCACCACCACCAATAAATAAATATATAAACAGTCACTCGCTGGGGCTATAACTACACTTATGTACATTATCTTGTCTTCCTCTGAAGACACAGGATGCTCTACGGTGCTCAAGACGAGTAGCCCTGGTTCTCTTCTTGTGGCCTCACGATGAATCTTTCGATTCCCTAGGCAAATCTACCCTGGCCACAGGCCAGCCAAATCACAGTCCCACTGGGTGCACCGTCGTGGAGGCCTTCAACCACAAATCCAGCCTGTAGCTGGCAGGTTTCAATCAGCTCTGCTGCGTATTCCACTCCACGACCGATACTAGGGTTGCAAGCCCTAGGCAGGAGCCTCGTGTGATTCTGCTGATCACTCTCCTCTCTGAACACCCCAGTGGCTAGTCTTCTCCACCAGTCAGCCCCAGGTACGACAATTCCTGGTTCTGCCACATCACAGGCAGGCTAACACAACAGTGTTCATCCGGGGGGGTGACTCACAGCTTCTGCAGTAAACACGTGGAGATCCTATGGCTGCCTTGGGTAGACTGCCCATCGTCCAATCCAGCAGTCCAAGGTCGACTCTGTAATCAGACACGTCATCAGTACTAGGGACACCCTAGGGCACCTCACTTACAGGCTTAGACACAAACGTCCACCTATCCACTCCATAGATGGCGTTGCTGTCTAAGCGCCACCTCACCAGAGGTCAGCAGCGGCTACGTTACTAGCTGATCAAGACGGGAAATCAGCCCCTGTGGCCGGTATATCCTGTCCTCACATGATGGCGCCATCCATTTGGAGGGGGTTTCGGGAGCCGACTCACAGATGGCGTGGTCGTCACAGCTCCGTGTTATGACGCTGGGCTCGGGTCCGTAACACTGTCCCTGCAAGGAGAGACAAATCATTAGCTTCGTCGGTCATTATGGCTATAAATAGTTTTCCTACAGAGGACAACCAGGCACCCCTCCCCACCCGTGCAAAAAACACCCACGGCAGGAAAGGTATCAACAGCAGAACCGAGGCATCCAAAATCAGAGCAACAGTCAGCAAGAAAATAGAAGAAGGCAACACAATAGGGGCGATCAGAGTCATCACCAGTGAAGACACAATTGCCATCAGGGATGCCTATACAGCACAAGCCCTGAGGGAAAACACCCACCCAGAGCTCCTCATGACGACAGTGTTCCCCTAGTCGGTGTCACCAGAGTGGAATCCCTGTGTGTGCTCGAATCCATGGTGCATAAAGCAGCTTTATCCTTCCACCAGGATCAGCAGGTGGGTTCACAGGACTAAGACCCAACCACATCAAACAAATGCTCAACCCTGCACTGGGAGACATTGCACAGGGGCTCCTGGTGGAACTAACTAGATTTGCCCACACATGTCTAGCTGGCAACATACCAGAGACCATATGGCTTCTCTTTCTTGGCGCTACCCTCTGTGCCCTGAGGAAAAAAGATGGAGGAATCAGACCGATAGCTATGGGCAATTCACTCCGGCGTCTCGTCGCTAAGGCTGCTGCTAGAGCAGTTAGTCAGGCAGCAGCCGACATGTTGAAGCCAAAACAGCTTGGGTTTGGCATTCCCCAAGGGTGTGAGGCAGCGGTTCATGCAGCTAGAGCCTAAATTGCTAACATTACGGATGAAAAAGCCCTGATAAAGCTGGACTTCAAAAATGCTTTCAATCTGGTTAGAAGGGATGCAGTACTCAGTGCAGTTCATCGCCTTTTTCCTTCCCTCTACCCGTTTGTAAACTCATGCTATAGCAAGAATCTAACTCTGCTTTTGGGGAAAATGAAATTGAATCACAAGAAGGTGTCCAACAGGGTGACCCCCTTGCTCCTTTTCTTTTTTGCCTAGTTATCAAGGAAGTCACCGATAACCTGTCCAGTGAGCTCAAAATTTGTTTTTTGGACGATGGTACTTTAGCCGGCTCCCCAGCCTCATTCTTGGACGACATAATAATAATTCAGGAGCAAGGAGCAAGCCTAGGCCTCACCCGGAACCCTTCCAAGTGCGAAATAACCTCCACCAACCAGCGCATAATAGAGCAAATAAAGGTTGTTTTGCCCGACATTCATACAACCAACCCTGAGGACAGCACACTCCTAGGAGCTCCTCTTGGAAGGAATGCCATCGACGGGGTCCTTGGTAAGAAGATCACTGACCTGAAGAGGATGAACGAGAGGATTGAAGACATCGATGCTCATGATGCACTTTAACTCATCACCAGATGCTTGTCCCTCCCCAGGCTGACCTACTTTCTAAGATGTTCACCATCTTTCAACAATATTAAATTAGAAGAGTACGACAGCTTGCTGAAATCAACACTAGAAAAAGCCCTCAATCTTTTCCTCAGCGACTCACAGTGGAAACAGGCCTCCCTTCCTGTCAGACTCGGGGGCCTTGGCGTGCGCACAGCAACACAAATTGCAGTACTAGCGTTCCTGTCCTCTTCAGTGGGGTCTGACAACTTGGTGAAGGAAATCCTACCTGAGCACCTAGTTCAACAGGCAGGGGTACATGATCCCAGCTTCAAAGACTGCACAACCAAATGGGTCTCTCTCGCAGAACCAGCACCCCAACCACCGCCGTCTGAAGCCCATAAGAAATACAGGTGGGATCGCCCCATTGCCGACCAAGAAGCTGCGACTTTTCTAGAAGCTGCGACAACACCACATGACACTGCCCGACTTAGAGCTGTAGCAGCTCCCCATGCAGGTGATTTCCTATTAGCAACCCCAATATCAGCAACCGGCACCCGTCTCACACCCAGGCCCTCCGAATTGCCGTGGCTCTCCGCCTCGCTGCCCCAATCCACACTGAATACATAATAATAATAATAATAATAATTTTTATTTAGGCAAAGGTACATACATAAAGAGATTTTACAAAGTTTGTTGGCTTTATAGATAAGAGCTAGTACATACAATGCCTAAAGCCACTATTACACAAATCGTTTCGGGCAGGAAAAAACACTACTGACTAAAGCTTAAAACTAATGGGTAAAAAGAAAAAAATGCGTTGAGTACAAATAAAAATAGAGGTAAAAGAGGGGGGAACATTGTTGAAAAAACAGCACAAATACAATTACAAATTATTACAGAAAATTACATTAAAACAGCGTTGATTTGAAAAACCAAAAAAAAAAAAAAAAAAAACATACATGGGTTGACAATAGAGGGGTAAGGTAGGTTACAGGGAATTTATTAGGTATAGCTTCGTTTTTAACTTAAACTGGTTGAGAGAGGTACTGTCTTTAACATGGTTGGGAAGGTCATTCCACATTCTGGGCCCCTTGATTTGTAGAGCATTTCTGGTTTGATTAAGTCGTACTCTAGGAATATCAAAACTGTATTTATTTCTGGTGTGGTGCTCATGGGTTCTGTTACAACCTTCTATGAAGCTTTTGAGATCAGGATTGGCATTACAGTTTAGCGTTTTGTATATGTATAGTACACATGAGAGAATGTGCAGTGACTTAATGTCTAACATATTCAGGGATTTGAGTAGGGGTACCGAGTGATGTCTGGGGCCAGAATTGGATATTGTCCTAATAGCAGCTTTGTGTTGAGTAATTAGAGGACGTAAGTGATTTTGGGTAGTAGAGCCCCAAGCACAAATACCATAGTTGAGATATGGATAGATAAGGGAGTAATAGAGAGTCACCAGGGCAGGGCGTGGTACATAATATCTGATCTTAGAAAGAATGCCCACAGTTTTTGAAACTTTTTTTGATATGTTTAGAATGTATCCCTGGAAATTCAGCTTGTGGTCAATGAGAATGCCAAGGAATTTGCCATCTAATTTGTTACAAATTTGGGTATTGTCTATTTTGAGATTTATTTGATTAGAGGATTTATTGCCAAACAGAATATAGAAAGTTTTGTCAATGTTAAGGGTGAGTTTGTTGGCAGTTAGCCACAGATGGACTTTATTTAGCTCAGTATTTACTGTGGCATTTAGAGCAAGGGGATCAGGACTGGAGTAAATGAAGGTTGTGTCGTCAGCAAATAGGATTGGTTTGAGGTGTTGGGAGGCATTTGGAAGGTCATTAATGTAGATGAGAAAGAGGAGAGGGCCAAGTATGCTGCCCTGGGGAACACCAATGTTGATGGGTAGGGTGGGAGAAATTGTATTATTCACAGAAACACATTGGAGCCTGTCAGTAAGGTAGGATTTGAGGTATTGTAGGGAGTGTCCTCTGACACCATAATGATGTAATTTAAGAAGAAGGTTTTGGTGGTTGACAGTATCGAAAGCTTTACGCAGGTCCACAAATAACCCAACAGGGAACTCATTTTTATCAAGAGCTGTATGAATCGAGTTAAGCATACTAATAAGTGCATCGTTAGTGCTTTTTTTGGGCCTGAAGCCATATTGGCAAGGGCTAAGTATATTGAGTTTGGCTAGATATGAGTAAAGCTGCTTATAGATTAGTTTTTCAAAAATTTTTGACAAGTTTGGCAGGATTGATATAGGTCTGTAGTTGTTAACATCTGTGAGATCACCACATTTGTGGACAGGCGTTACTCTCGCTTTTTTTAGAATATCTGTAAAGGTTTGGAGTTCAAGTGACTTGTTGAAGAGCAAAGCAATAGCAGGGGCTAAAGATCTGGAGGCTTTTTTGTAGATTAAAGTTGGTATCTCCTCAAGGGCACCAGACTTGGTTTTAAGGGAAAGGATTATCTCATTGACGTCAATGGAATTAATAGGCTTTAGGTACAGAGACTGGGGATAGTTCCCCGTAAGATAGTCCTTAATGTCAGTACTGGAAGATGGAATATCATTAGCAAGGGTTGAACCAATGGAAGAGAAGAACCTATTGAACTCAATAGCAGAATCAGAGGCTGAAAGCTGACCATCGTTATTAGACAGGAGAGTCGGTTTGTTATTTAAAGACTTCTTTGATCCCAATATTTGTGAAATTGTTCTCCATGTTTGTTTAATGTTGCTCTTTATTTGGGTAAATTTATCTTCGTAGTATTTAGTTTTGGCTCGTCTAATTATCTTAGATAGCAATAATGAGTAATTCTTTGAGAATTCTTTGGAGACAATTCCTAACCTATACTTTTTCTCAAGGTCATGTTTTTTATTAATAGATTTAAGTATTTCCTTTGTAAGCCAGGGATTGTTAAGCCTTTTGGTTTTGACTTGTTTTGTAAGCATAGGACAGTGGGTATTATAAAGGCTAAGAGTTTTTTGAAGAAAAGATTGAACTGCTAGGTTGATGTCCTCTATGTTACCTAACTCGGACTCCCAGTTGACATTATCAGTACTATAATACTATTCATACTTTTAAAACTAGGTATGATAGGGAAATGGGACAGGAGTCATTGCTGTAAACAACCGATAGCTGGAAAGGCGGGATCCAAGAGTCAATGCTCGATCCTGCAAGCACAAATAGGTGAGTACAAATAGATGAGTACACACGACCAAAGAGCTAAAGCTCAACCCCCGCAAGCACAATTAGGTGAGTACACACACACACACACACACACACACACACACACACACACACACACACACACATGTGTGTGTGTGTGTGTGTACGACAACCCAGCATGTCGGAGAACCCACAAGGATGAGAGGAAATGACGAACCAGCAAGACTCGACCTAGTCTTCACTCTGAACGACTCCGACATAAGAGAAATCGGTTTTGAGGACCCAGTAGGAATGAGCGACCACAGTGTACTGGTGTTTGAGTACTTGATTGAAGAAGGGTTATTGAACTCGAGGAGGGATACCGAAACCAAAAGGTTAGCATACCGAAAGGGAAACTATGAGGGGATAAGAAAATTCCTAACAGATATAGCATGGGAAACAGAGCTCAGGGGAAAGACGGCCCAAGATATGATGGATTACATCACGCAGAAGTGCAAGGACGCAGCAAACAAGTTTGTCCCAGTCCAAAAGGAAAACAGAGAAATGAAGATGAGAAACCCATGGTTTAATCAAAGATGTAGGCTAGCTAAGCAGCAAAGTAAAAGGGCATGGAGAAACTATAGGAATAACAGGACACTGGAGAGCAGAGAAAGATACCAGAATGCCAGGAATGAATATGTCAGGATGAGAAGAGAGGCAGAAAGACAATACGAAAATGACATCGCAAGCAAGGCAAAGACTCAGCCTAAATTGTTGCATAGCCACATTAGGAGAAAAACAACAGTAAAGGAACAGGTTATGAGATTAAGGATAGGGGCGGAAGTATTCACTACAAATGACAAGGAAGTGTGTGAGGAATTGAATAAGAAATTCCAGGAGGTCTTCACCTTAGAACAAGGAGAAATTCCAGAGGTAAGTGAGGGAATAGCTAACCAGGAACCACTGGAAGAGTTTGAGATTACCAGTGGGGAAGTAAGGAAGTGTTTACTGGAGTTGGACGTGACGAAGGCTATAGGCCCAGATGGAATCTCCCCTTGGGTTCTAAAGGAAGGAGCAAGAGAACTGAGCCTACCACTCTCCATAGTGTATAACAAATCACTGGCAACAGGGGAACTGCCAGATATTTGGAAAGCAGCTAACGTAGTCCCGATATACAAGAAAGGGGATAGACAGGAGGCACTGAACTACAGGCCAGTGTCCCTAACCTGCATACCATGCAAGCTGATGGAGAAGATTGTGCGAAAAAAACTAGTGGAGCATCTGGAGCGAAGGAACTTTGTAACACAGCATCAACATGGGTTCAGGGATGGCAGGTCCTGCCTCACAGGGTTACTTGAATTCTACGACCAGGCAACAAAAATAAGGCAAGAAAGAGAAGGGTGGGCAGACTGCATATTTTTGGATTGTCAGAAAGCCTTTGATACAGTACCACACAAGAGGCTAGTGCGAAAGTTGGAGATGCAGGCTGGGGTGAGAGGGAAGGTACTCCGGTGGATAGAGGAATACCTAAGCAACAGGAGACAACGAGTCTGTGTGAGGGGTGAGGCCTCAGATTGGCGAGACGTCACAAGTGGAGTCCCGCAGGGGTCAGTCCTTGGACCTATACTGTTTCTGGTATATGTAAATGATCTCCCAGAGGGTATAGATTCGTTCCTCTCAATGTTTGCCGACGATGCAAAAATTATGAGGAGGATTGAAACAGAGGATGATAGTAGGAGGCTACAAGATGACCTGGATAGACTGAGTGAATGGTCCAACAAATGGCTGTTGAAGTTCAACCCGAGTAAATGCAAAGTAATGAAACTAGGCAGTGGAAACAGGAGGCCAGGCACAGGATACAGAATAGGAGATGAAGTACTTAATGAAACAGACAGAGAGAAAGATCTAGGAGTTGATATCACACCAAACCTGTCTCCTGAAGCCCACATAAAGAGAATAACGTCTGCGGCATATGCGAGGCTGGCTAACATCAGAACGGCGTTCAGGAACCTGTGTAAGGAATCATTCAGAATCTTGTACACCACATATGTAAGACCAATCCTGGAGTATGCGGCCCCAGCATGGAGCCCGTACCTTGTCAAGCACAAGACGAAGCTGGAAAAAGTCCAAAGGTATGCTACTAGACTAGTCCCAGAACTAAGAGGCATGAGTTATGAGGAAAGGCTGCGGGAAATGCACCTCACGACACTGGAAGACAGAAGAGTAAGGGGGGACATGATCACAACCTACAAAATCCTCAGGGGAATCGACCGGGTAAACAAGGATGAACTATTCAACACTGGTGGGACGCGAACAAGGGGACACAGGTGGAAGCTGAGTACCCAAATGAGTCACAGAGACGTTAGAAAGAACTTTTTCAGTGTCAGAGTAGTTAGTAAATGGAATGCATTAGGAAGTGATGTGGTGGAGGCTGACTCCATACACAGTTTCAAATGTAGATATGATAGAGCCCAATAGGCTCAGGAATCTGTACACCAGTTGATTGACGGTTGAGAGGCGGGACCAAAGAGCCAGAGCTCAACCCCCGCAAGCACAATTAGGTGAGTACAATTAGGTGAGTACACACACACACACACACACACACACACAATTGCTGTAGGATGAGAGGAAATGACGAACCAGCGAGACTCGACCTAGTCTTCACTCTGAACGACTCCGACATAAGAGAAATCGGTTTTGATGCCCCAGTAGGAATGAGCGACCACAGTGTACTGGCGTTTGAGTATCTGGTTGAGGAGGGGTTATTGAACTCGAGGAGGGGTACAGAAAACAAAAAACTGGCATTCCGAAAGGAAAACTATGAGGAGCTAAGAAAATTCCTAACAGATATAACATGGGAAACACAGCTCAGGGGAAAGACGGCCCAAGACATGATGGACTTCATCATGCTCAAGTGCAAGGAAGCAGCAAACAAGTTTGTCCCAGTCCAAAAGGAAAACAATGAAATGAAGATGAGAAGCCCATGGTTGAATCAGAGATGTAGGCTAGCTCAGACAGCACGCTGGACTTGTAATCCTGTGGTCCTGGATTCGATCCCAGGCGCCGGCGAGAAACAATGGACAGAGTTTCTTTCACCCTATGCCCCTGTTACCTAGCAGTAAAATAGGTACCTGGGTGTTAGTCAGCTGTCACGGGCTGCTTCCTGGGAGTGGAGGCCTGGTCGAGGACCGGGCCGCGGGACACTAAAAAAAAAAACCCGAAATCATCTCAAGATAACCTCAAGATAGCTAAGCAGCAAAGTAAAATGGAATGGAGAAACTATAGGAATAACAGGACACTTGAGAGCAGAGAAAGATACCAGAGAGCCAGGAATGAATATGTCAGGATGAGAAGAGAGACAGAAAGACAGTACGAAAATGACATAGCAAGCAAGGCAAAGACTCAACCTAAATTGCTGCGCAGCCACATCAGGAGAAAAACAACAGTAAAGGAACAGGTAATGAATATAAGGATAGGGGCAGAAGGATTCACTACAAACGACAAGGAAGTGTGTGAGGGACTAAATAAGAAATTCCAGGAGGTCTTCACCTTAGAGCAAGGAGAGATTCCAGAGATAAGAGAGGGAATAGCTAACCAGGAACCACTGGAAGAGTTTGAGATTACCAGCGGGGAAAGTAAGGAAGTGTTTACTAGAGTTGGATATGACAAAGGCTATAGGCTCAGATGGAATCTCCCCTTGGATACTAAGGGAAGGAGCAGAAGCACTATGCCTGCCACTCTCCATAGTGTATAACAAATCCCTGACAACAGGGGAGCTGCCAGAAATTTGGAAGGCAGCTAATGTAGTTCCAATATACAAGAAAGGGGATAGGCAGGAGGCACTGAACTACAGGCCAGTGTCACTAACTGGCATACCATGAAAAGTGATGGAGAAGATTGTACAAAAAAAAGTAACTAGTGGAACATCTGGAGCGGAAGAACTTTGTATCAAAACATCAGCATGAGTTCGGTGATGGCAGATCATGCCTCACAGGACTGATTGACATCTAAGACAAGGCAACAAAAGTCAGGCAAGAAAGAGAGGGCTGGGTAGACTGGAATTTTTTAGATTGCCAGAAAGCCTTTGACACAGTACGGCAGAAGAGACTGGTGCATAAACTGGAGACGCAGGTATGAGTGAAAGGGAAGGTACTCCACTGGATAAGGGAGTGCCTATGCAAAAGTAGACAGCGAGTCACTGTGAGTGGTGAGGTCTCGGAGTGGCGAAGCGTCACCAGTGGAGTCCCGCTGTGTTCAGTCCTTGGACCTATACTGTTTCTGATATATGTAAATGCTCTCCCAGAGGGTATAGAATCAATCCTGTCATTGTTTGCCGATTATGCAAAAATTATGAGGAGGATTAAAGCAAAGAAAGATAGTATTAGGCTACAAGATGACCTACACAGACTGAATGAATGGTCCAACAAATGGCTACTAAAATTCAACCTGAGTAAATGTAAGGTGTGGGGGTTTTCTATTTTTGCTTTCCCGACTGCAATGCGTACGTCGCCAATGTACATGTGGCAGACGCTTCACGAAGCTGTCGGAATCAGCAGAGAAAATACGAGAGCAGCCGTACAGGGCCTGGGAGCAAGGTCGAGTTAGACTCCTTGAGGGTCTCTTCTCAGACTAGCCTCACCTGGTCCTGGTCCACGTTGATCGTTGGAATCTCCTCTATGATTTAACACTTTAAGGGACTCCTAGGGTCCTCATCACATTTATAGTTTAGTGAATTAGGCAATTCGGTGTTGGAGACACCTGGAGCTGAAGTCTCGAGTAAATAGTTGGCAGTATTCAGAAGTGGTTCAACGGAAACACCGCATAAAGCCTAACAGTAGTTTATTTACTAACTTAACCACTAATACAAAGGGTGCCTGGTTTACTTTAGATTGACGTCAGAAAAGGCTATGGTTGCGTTAGCGAGACTCTTGACGTCTGGCTAATCGACTCAGATCCACTCATGGAGTAACACCTAACTTAACACAATTGACAGCCAATCATTAACACGACCACCTAACTGCCGGTATGCAAAGGGCTCAAAAGAGTTCCAACCGGATACTCGGGTAATGATGATATGCAATAACTCACAAATACACTGTCAATGGGACAGGCAATAATATGCACAATAATAATATCACACAATACTAAATGTGTGGTGCATGTGAAGCTCACATTCACAGACGAGTGTAATGTCGTGGTACCACACAGATAAACACGCATACACCGTCGGGTGTCTTCACCTATACCTGTGTCAGGTATGAGAAGGTGAGAACTGTGGTCGATACCTCAGATCAACACAGACAGACGCAATAAAACAATGACAAGATCTTGTACTTACATGGTAGGGTACCTCTCTTATTCACTCACTCACTCAGGCACATTTATGCAAGAACTCGTAGTTGGCCTGACAGCTGGGCGCTCGTTCTGACGTGAGACCATTGGCGACAGGCTTTCCCACAATCTGTACTTGACACGGGGGTACTCGAAGGAGGGCTCGCTGTATGTATAACACACACTCGCACACTCTAGCTGGCACTGGCAGTGAGTAAGGTGGTGACGTCACATAGTATAGCGAGAGCGGTGGCTGGCGGGCTACACATTCGGGGCAGAGTGGCGGCTGGCGGCGGATGACTATATTGTACCATGTGGTACAGCATGTGGTAAAGTCACACATAGGTTACTTAGGAGGCGGCACTGCATTAGTTCACTCTAGGTCACATACCGACGATCTCTACTTGTGAACAGGAGGTTACCTGATACCAGTCTGTTTCGCTCTGGTAATTTGTCACTAGGCTTCTAAACAATATATTCACAGTCGCAATTCCTGGCGAGCGTTGGTATATCGAAAAGACGCTGAGTTTAACTTGACGGTGAGGAATAGACGGTGTTCTTCTGCCTATTGGCCGATAGACATAACAGGAAACGTCTTCTATGCAAGGGCTCCCTCACATGAATGCTCTTGCCCGGGGCTCAGGGCATCTCATGGGACACACACAAGGGGTTACAATTTAACCAATAGCATAGCAGCAAATGAGTGGGAACCAATCATATTGATCATTCCCTGATCAGTAGCAGAGGTGACTTCATGAACACTTCACGACCACGTCACAGTTGTTATTCTCCATCGCGCCAGTTGAGGCTGACCCCAGAGGTCAGACTGTCCTGTCGCCTCGCTGGCGTCTCTCTCACACTGGCACCAGCCAATGTACTCTCTGACCCTATGGCCAGTAAGTTCCCTGTATCTACTTCCTGCCCAGACATACGGCGGCCTCCGTATCATAAACGTATTCCTTGTTAAGTGGGCATTCTGTAGACACCCAACATGCCAGTTTACTATCCAGGGTTAACAGAGACAGGGCTTGTGCACGAGGATCGGTGCACTGTGCACAGCAATGAGTCATTGAAGTCAGCTGTGGGGGAATCTTGAGAGACCATTCTCTCACATCACCTCCCAACGAAAGACCGAGCTCCACAGAGTGGTGCTCGTTCTACACCTCTCACACCACTGACGCATGTACACGTACTGAGTGCACGTGGTGCGGCCGGGTCGAGCGGACCCGGTTCTGTACTGCTAGGCGAGGCGGGTCCTCGTCTAGACTATTTCCTTCCGTTACGTGAGGAATTTCTTCAGTCACCAGGTCACATGTGACTATCTGTTCAGGTCTTGAGAAGGCACTGTGGTCGGATGTAGCTCCAGCTCTGGGTCGGCTCAACGCCTCGTTGAGCCGACCCAAACCCTGAGTGGCGCTAGTCTGTCCACTGCCCCGCTCCACCTGTGTCATGCCTGAAACATCAGAGGCACACTGGGAACTAGTGTCCGGTGAGTTGTGTTGCATTACCTCACTCACCTCTCCCTCGTTCGACGTCTCGTTAATCACCCCTGAACTGCTCAACCAGTCAGCACCAACGTTGTCGGCTCCCTTAATGTAAACCACGCGGAATGTGAACTGTTGAAGGAACAACACCCAGCGCATTATTCTAGGGTTTGCATTTTTAAACGTACCGATGTGGCTGAGGGGTTGGTGATCTACTTGAAACGTGAAGCTCTTACCGTAGAGATACTGGTAGAATTTCCTCACTCCTACGACAGCAGCAAGGAATTCCTTTTTTACAGTGGAGTACTTCTGCTCAGCATCGCTCAATTTACAACTGGATTACGTAACTGGCCAGAATTCATTGTCGTACTCTTGCATGAGTACAGCACCAATACCTGTATTTGAGGCATCTGTCCGGATGATGTACTCCCTGGTAGAATCTGGTAGTCTAAGGATGGGTACTTCAGTTAGCTTCTTCTTGAGCGTCGAGAATGCTGAGTTCTCCATTTCTGTCCAACGTACTCTAACAGGTGCATTCTTCTTGGTTAGGTTACTTAGCGGAGTTGCTATGGACGTGAAATTGGGAATGAAAGTTCTGTAGTAACCTGCAAGTCCCAGGAATGACTTAACCTGCGTCTTGGTGGCGGGTGGAGCGGCTTCACTGATCTTGGTGATCTTCTCAGGCAGCGGCCTGGTGAACCCTCCCCCCTATCTCGTGACCAAGGTACCTGACCTCCTTCCACCCTAACTCACACTTAGTGGGTTTTGCAACCATTCCTACTTCTTGTAGTCTTGTGAACACCTGCCTTAGCAAGCTCAGATGTTCTTCCCACGTAGCAGAGTGGATGAGCACATCGTCCATGAACACTTCTACACCAGTAATTCCCCCCAAGACCTTGCGCATAGTTCTGTTGAACACGGCCGGGGCGTTCACCAGTCCAAACGGGAGGACTGTGAACTGGAAGAGACCTTCGCTTGTCATAAAGACAGGGCAGCGCTTACTGTCTTCATCTAATGGGATCTGCCAAAATCCTTTTGTCAGATCAAGTTGGAGAAATGGCAACTGGAAGCTAACCTCGTGAAAATCTCATTCTGATTGAACATTGGTTCAGCATCAAACTCTATGATGGAGTTCAACTTCCTGAATTCGAGGCAGATGCGCACCCCCCCCCCCCCCAGGCTTCTTCACTAACACCATCGGGCTTGAGTACGGTGAGGTCGACTTCTCTATTACTCCCGCATTAATCATAGATGCCAGTTCTTCTCTCACCTGTGGTACAAGGTGATGAGGAACAGGATATGGTTTTGTTCGTACCGCTTGCATCTCTAGCAAAGGTACGCGGTAACCCTCTACCTTTGCTACTTTAGTGACGTCAGAGAGTACCTCCTTGTACTCTGCTACCAGTCGAGTAACCTGGTCGACTTGATCTTCAGACAGCTGATCATCAACGTTAACATCTCGGTGTGTCTCCTGCTGCTGTTGATTGAAGAGACCTGGCTGACCTACCTCCTCGTCGGCGGGTATCACTGAGACACCGGCGATCGTTGCTGAGAGCTGAGGGTACTCACCTAATTGTGCTTGCGGGGGTTGAGCTCTGGCTGTTTGGTCCCGCCTCTCAACCGTCAATCAACTGGTATACAGATTCCTGAGCCTACTGGGCTCTATCATATCTACATTTGAAACTGTGTATGTAGTCAGCCTCCACCACATCACTTCCTAGTGCATTCCATTTACTAACTACTCTGACACTGAAAAAGTTCTTTCTAATGTCTCTGTGGCTCATTTGGGTACTCAGCTTCCACCTGTGTCCCCTTGTTCGCGTCCCTCCAGTGTTGAATAGTTTATCCTTGTTTACCCGGTCGATTCCCCTGAGGATTTTGTAGGTTGTGATCATGTCCCCCCTTACTCTTCTGTCTTCCAGTGTCGTAAGGTGCATTTCCCGCAGCCTTTCCTCATAACTCATGCCTCTTAGTTCTGGGACTAGTCTAGTAGCATACCTTTGGACTTTTTCCAGCTTCATCTTGTGCTTGACAAGGTACGGGCTCCATGCTGGGGCCGCATACTCTAGGATTGGTCTCACATATGTTGTGTACAATATTCTGAATGATTCCTTACATAGGTTCCTGAACGCCGTTCTGATGTTAGCCAGCCTCGCATATGCCGCAGACGTTATTCTCTTTATGTGGGCTTCAGGAGACAGGTTTGGTGTGATATCAACTCCTAGATCTTTCTCTCTGTATGTTTCATTAAGTACTTCATCTCCTATTCTGTATCCTGTGTCTGGCCTCCTGTTTCCACTGCCTAGTTTCATTACTTTGCATTTACTCGGGTTGAACTTCAACAGCCATTTGTTGGACCATTCACTCAGTCTATCTAGGTCATCTTGTAGCCTCCTACTATCATCCTCTGTTTCAATACTCCTCATAATTTTTGCATTGTCGGCAAACATTGAGAGGAACGAATCTATACCCTCTGGGAGATCATTTACATATACCAGAAACAGTATAGGTCCAAGGACTGACCCCTGCGGGACTCCACTTGTAACGTCTCGCCAATCTGAGACCTCACCCCTCACACAGACTCGTTGTCTCCTGTTGCTTAGGTACTCCTCTATCCACCGGAGTACCTTCCCTTTCACTCCAGCCTGCGTCTCCAACTTTCGCACTAGCCTCTTGTGTGGCACTGTTTCAAAGGCTTTCTGACAATCAAAAAAATATGCAGTCTGCCCACTCTTCTCTTTCTTGCCTTATTTTTGTTGCCTGGTCGTAGAATTCAAGTAACCCTGTGAGGCAGGACCTGCCATCCCTGAAGCCATGTTGTTGCTGTGTTACAAAGTTCCTTCGCTCCAGATGCTCCACTAGTTTTTGTCGCACAATCTTCTCCATCAGCTTGCATGGTATGCATGTTAGGGACACAGGCCTGTAGTTCAGTGCCTCCTGTCTATCCCCTTTCTTGTATATCGGGACTACGTTAGCTGCTTTCCAAATATCTGGCAGTTCCCCTGTTGCCAGTGATTTGTTATACACTATGGAGAGTGGTAGGCACAGTTCTCCTGCTCCTTCCTTTAGAACCCAAGGGGAGATTCCATCTGGGCCTATAGCCTTTGTCACATCCAACTCTAGTAAACACTTCCTTACTTCCCCGCTGGTAATCTCAAACTCTTCCAGTGGTTCCTGGTTAGCAATTCCCACACTTACCTCTGGAATTTCTCCTTGCTCTAAGGTGAAAACCTCCTGGAATTTCTTATTCAATTCCTCACACACTTCCTTGTCATTTGTAGTGAATCCTTCCGCCACTATCCTTAATTTCATAACCTGTTCCTTTACTGTTGTTTTTCTCCTGATTTTCTCCTGTTTTTTCCTGATGTGGATATGCAACAATTTAGGCTGAGTCTTTGCCTTGCTTGCGATGTCATTTTCGTATTGTCTTTCTGCCTCTCTTCTCATCCTGACATATTCATTCCTGACATTCTGGTATCTTTCTCTGCTCTCCAGTGTCCTGTTATTCCTATAGTTTCTCCATGCCCTTTTACTTTGCTGCTTAGCTAGCCCACATCTCTGATTAAACCATGGGTTTCTCATTTTCATTTCTCTGTTTTCCTTTTGGACTGGGACAAACTTGTTTGCTACGTCCTTGCACTTCTGTGTGATGTAATCCATCATATCTTGGGCCGTCTTTCCCCTGAGCTCTGTTTCCCATGCTATATCGGTTAGGAATTTTCTTATCCCCTCATAGTTTCCCTTTCGGTATGCTAACCTTTTGGTTTCGGTATCCCTCCTCGAGTTCAATAACCCTTCTTCAATCAAGTACTCAAACACCAGTACACTGTGGTCGCTCATTCCTACTGGATCCTCAAAACCGATTTTTCTTATGTCGGAGTCGTTCAGAGTGAAGACTAGGTCGAGTCTCGCTGGTTCATCATTGCCTCTCATCCTTGTGGGTTCTCCGACATGCTGGGTTAAAAAGTTTCTTGTCACCACCTCCAATAGTTTGGCTCTCCACGTATCCTCGCCTCCATGCGGTTCCTTGTTCTCCCAGTCAATCCTTCCGTGATTGAAGTCGCACATGATGAGCAGGAGGGATCTATTTCTACAGGCAGCAGAGGCTGCCCTCTCAATTATAGTGTTAACTGCCATGTTGTTGTTGTCATACTCTTGACTGGGTCTTCTGTCATTTGGTGGAGGGTTATATATTACTGCTACTACTATTCTTGGTCCTCCCATTGTTATGGTGCCTGCTATGTAGTCTCTGAACTCCTCACAGCCCGGGATGGCCATCTCCTTAAAACTCCATTCCTTTCTCATGAGTAGGGCCACTCCACCTCCTCCCCTACCTTACCTCTCTTTCCTTATTACTGTGTACTCCTGGGGAAACACGGCATTCGTTATGATTCCAAAGAGTTTTGTTTCAGTGAGTCCGATCACATCTGGGTTAACTTCCTGTGCTCTTTCCCTTAGTTCACTTGTCTTGCTTGTGATCCCATCTATGTTCGAGTACATCACCCTGAAACTGATTCTCTTCTGCTTCTTATCTGGGGGGGACCTTTGGGATCTGGGGTGAGTGGGAGGGGGGGGGGGCTGGCACGGGGAGACTGGTGGAGGAGGGAGGGCTTGGGGGGGTGGGGGAGAGGGGGAGGGTAAGGGGGGTGGGTAAGAGGGGGAGGGTAGGGGGGAGAGTGAGAGGGAGAGGGTTGGGGGGGAGAGTGAGAGGGGGAGGGTTGGGGGGGGGGTGAGAGAGGGAGGGTTGGGGAAGCATGGGGGAAGGAGAGGCTGTGGGGGATAGGGGAGATGGGGGGGCTTGGGGGGGGGAAGGGTGGAGGGCTCGGGGGGCGTGGGGGGAAAAGGAGGGCTGAGGTGGGTGAGGAAGAGGGGAGGGATTAGGGGAGTGGGGGAGAGGGGAAGACTTAGGTGGAGTGGGGGAGAGTGGGGGGCTTAGGGGGGAGGGGGAGAAGGGAGGGCTTGGGGGTGGGAGAGACGAGAAGGCATGTGGAAGAGGGGAGGGCTTGAGGGATGTGGGAGAAGGGAGGTCCTGGGGAGTGGGGATGAGTGGGAGGAGGGGGGTGAGTAGGAGGAGGGGGGGTGGGTGGGGGGAGGGTGCCCTAGGTGGGTACTTAGTGGTGGGCTGACAGGGGATGGGGCAAGGTGGGTGTCTGTTGGGTAGAATGTGGGGGTGGTGCCCCAATCCCTGTGGCTGTTGCACTGTTTGAGAAGGGTTCCCCATTCCCCTCTGAGATTGTAGGGATCGGGGTTGTGGCTCCCCAATTCTTTTCGCTCTCCTTGCGCTCCTTCCTCGCGTCTGCTGCCTGCTTTCTCTCTTCCCTTGTCATATCCCTCTGCAGGAATACTCTTTTGAACTTCTCTACATATGCTAGACAGCTCTTCCTTTCTAACAGTTCCTCTTTTGCGGTTTCGCTCATGAATGGGTGGTCGATCGGCTCTGTCACTGTCGAGCCCCATGGTCCTCTCCTGTTCTTACGTCTTACATGCTTCTTCGACTTTGTGTATCCATCTACAAGAGGGTCCTCGTAGCGTTTGAGCATGTCGACGTGGTACTTCTTCCTGGCACCATCGACGTCGAGCACATAGTTTTACGAGTGCGAGCACTCCACTACCTGGAATGGGCCCTTCCACTGCAGCAAGAGCTTGTCCCTGCTGGTGGAAAGTAACAAAAGTACCTTGTCACCTACATTGAACTTGCGTTCTTTTGCTTTTTTCACCTTTGCAAACACTCCCTGCATGTCTCGTAATTTCAAAGTTTCTTCTGGGTGAGTCGGCTTCTTGCTCTCTGACCTCATGGTGACAGCTGCCACGAGCGCATTATCTGTTAATGGAGTTGCTGTAGTTTCAACCAGGGGTTTTGCTTCTCTCTCCATAACTTCACAGCTTGCTTTCTCTCCCTTATTTTTCAGCTGGGTGAGGGTGTGGTCCCTCCCTGTGACGTCATCCCCAGGCGAGTCACCTGCACCAGCTGATAGAGGGAGGCTGCACTCCTCACTCTCCCCCGTTTTCTTTGAGGGTGGACTTGGGCAATCAGAGATTCCCAGGATATTCCCCAATAAGAGTCCATATACAGCACGTTCCTGTTGAACGGCACGGATTTTCTCTTTGAGGTAAGGTGTGTCGACCCACACATAAACCTCCACCATCTCCTTAGCATATCCATTTGGGAATTTGACATAGATGTGTCTAGCTGTCTCGGATCCTGGCTTTACTAGGCTTTTTCTTACCATGTGGTAGTGGCGCCTTTGTCACGGAAGATTTTCGCCGATTTTCCGTTAACAATTCCGTCCACCACCTCAAGGCTGCAAGCTTGTGGATACTTTCCAACGTTGGGATGTTTCTCACCACTTGAGCTCACACCTGCTATGTAACCTGATTTCAGTTTTGCCTTGCAATCAGCTGCACGATGACCTGGCTTACCACAGGTGTAGCACTTGTGCACATGCTTGTTGGAGGAGTTTCCCTGCTCCCTCGACACACCAGTCTTAGGCTTAGCTCCCTCGCCAGTACCTGTAGCATGATGCTTCTCATGCGGCTTCACCCCTTTCACCTGTCTCCTGACCCCAGCCCACAGATCACCTTGCTTGGTCATAGACAGATTTGACACAATTTCCTGCTCTTTGAGCTTGACACGCGGAGACGATTCGCATGCTTCTAAAAACTGTTCACGAATCATCAGTTGATAGAACTCCATGCTCCCAGGAGTAGTCTCCATGAGTTCACAGTAACGGTTTAGACTCGATTGTAACCGCTGTAACATTAGCACATATGTCTCCCCGTTTTGCAATTGAGCTCTACGGAAATTCTCTAGCATCCGGTCTGCAGTGATGCCAAAACCGTTCAGCAGCGCTGTTGTCAATGCCTCGTAATCTCCGCGCTGGTGCAGACCCAGACTGTGGTAGATAGTTAGTGCCCTACCCTTTAACAATGCACTAAGAGCGAGTGCCCACTTTGATCTTTCCCACCCACAATCAGCGGCGTGACCTTCGAAACGCTTGATGTATGCATCCATCGAGTCGCCCCTTTCATCAAAGTTAGCTAGTTTAGGTAGTTTGACAGTCTTACCTTGTTCAACGTTAGTCTCTGTTGAACGACCACTTGTCTGGTCATTCTGCCTTGCTTGCAACTGCATCATGAGAGCTATGCGTTCAGTACTCTCTCTGTTCTGCTGATCAGTCCAGCGTTTGTTTTCTCTCTCCTGCTGATCAGTCCAGAGTTTGTTTTCTCTGTCCTGCTGATCAGTCCAGAGTTTCATAGCTTGCTCTGCTACTTTTTTTTTTTTTGTTTTGAGATATATACAAGAGTTGTTACATTCTTGTACAGCCACTAGTACGCGTAGCGTTTCGGGCAGGTCCCTGGAATACGATCCCTGCCGCGAAGAATCGTTTTTTCATCCAAGTACACATTTTACTGTTGCGTTAAACAGAGGCTACAGTTAAGGAATTGCACCCAGTAAATCCTCCCCGGCCAGGATACGAACCCATGACATAGCGCTCGCGGAACGCCAGGCGAGTGTCTTACCACTACACCACGGAGACTGTTACTTTATTCCCTTCGAATCCCAACCCCTTAACCTGGTTTCGGTATTCCTCTAAGGTGAATAAGTGAGAGCCTGTAATACCTACTCTTTGAGCTGGCGTCGTCCACAAGAATCTTTTGGGCAGAGATTCTTCCCCGTAGAATCCCCACAATGAAGTATTTAAAGGGCTAGATTCCCGCGTAACTCCGTTTTCTCTCGCAGCGTGCATGATTCTAGTGACATCGTTCTGGGTGACGTCACCCACAGGGGTCTCTACCTGCAAGTTGTCTCTCACTGGGGTCTCTCCCACTGTGTTATCTCTCACCGGGGTCTCACCACCGATAGCCTCATTCAGTGTGATGAGACTTGTGCACGCCACCTCAGTACTACCCTGCATGTGTGCTTGTAGCATCCCCTCTTCCACGGCCCTCATGTGCTGCTCCACTCGTTCCTTACACTCTTGCTCAGTAAGAGTGTCGTAGTCGTCAGGTCTACGAGCGGTCAAGGCAATATGAAGATACAGGTAGCGCTGTTTGTACTCTCCACACTCAGACATACTGGTGGTGTGTGTGTGTCCCTAACAGGGTGTTAAACGTCCTTTGAATACTGCTCGTCACTTTTGAATTTTCAGGGAAAATTTAAGTGCGAAATTTTACTTTACAACCTAGCTCATAGGTTCCAACTAAGCCAATCACGTTAGGCGCCAGATGTGGGGTTTTCTATTTTGCTTTCCCGACTGCAATGCGTACGTCACCAAAGTACATGTGGCAGACGCTTCACGAAGCTGTCGGAATCAGCAGAGAAAATACGAGAGCAACCGTACAGGGTCTGAGAGCAAGGTCGAGATAGAGTCCTTGAGGGTCTCTTCTCAGACTAGCCTCACCTGGTCCTGCTCCACGTTGATCGTTGGAATCTCCTCTATGATTTAACACTTTAAGGGACTCCTAGGGTCCTCATCACATTTATAGTTTAGTGAATTAGGCAATTCGGTGTTGGAGACACCTGGAGCTGAAGTCTTGAGTGAATAGTTGGCAATATTCAGAAGTGATTCAACGGAAACACCGCATAAAGCTTAACAGTAGTTTATTTACTAACCTAACCACTAATACAAAGGGTGCTTGGTTTACTTTAGATTGGCGTCAGAAAAGGCTATGGTTGCGCTAGTGAGACTCTTGACATCTAGCTAATCGACTCGGATCCACTCGTGGAGTAACACCTAACTTAACACAATTTACAGCAAATCATTAACATGGCAACCTAACTGCCGGTATGCAAAGGGATTACGAGTTCCAACCAGATACTTGGGTAATGATGCAACCCGTTCTCTTAAAAATAACGTCATTTTTGGCTTGAATGCGCACTATGGCCAAATTTGGATGTAATTTGAAATGAAATCGACTCACAAAAGTGAGGTATTGTTCCGTTTTCTGTTTGAGTCGTCTGGCCCACTCGGACAGGTTAGGAGAGGAAACTTTCAATGCCCATTTTTCATAACATTTTGAAACTTTATGAGAATTTTCTGCCCACCTAACTTATCAGAGGACCCTTAACTTACTGTTATTAAAAAAAAATCCCAAATTTATTTTCAATTTGTTTTCATTTTCAAATTACGTCCACTTTCGGCCATACGGGTAAACGGCCAAAAGCGACGTTGTTTTTAAGAGGACAGGTTGAATGATGATATGCAATAACTCACAAATACACTGTCAATGGGTCAGGCAATAACATGCACAATAATAATATCACACAATACTAAATGTGTGGTGCATGTGAAGCTCACATTCACAGACGAGTGTAATGTCGTGGTACCACACAGATAAACATGCATACACCGTCGGGTGTCTTCACCTATACCTGTGTCAGGTATGAGAAGGTGAGAACTGTGGTCGATACCTCAGACCAACACAGACAGACATAATAAAACAATGACCAGATCTTGTACTTACACGGTAGGGTATTTGCTCTTATTCACTCACTCACTCAGGCACATTTATGCAAGAACTTGTAATTGGCCTGACAGCTGGGCGCTCGTTCTGACGTGAGACCGTTGGCGACAGGCTTTCCCACAAACCGTACTTGACACGGGGTTACTCGCAGGAGGGTGCGCTGTATGTATAACAGACACTCGCACACTCTAGCTGGCACTGGCAGTGAGTAAGGTGGTGATGTCACATAGTACAGAGAGGGTGTCGGCTGGCGGGCTACACGCTCGGGACAGAGTGGCGGCTGGCGGTGGCTGACTATATTGTACCATGCGGTACACTTGTGGTAAAGTCACACACAGGTTACTTAGGCGGCGGCACTGCCTTAGTTCACTCTAGGTCACTCACAGACGATCTCTACTTGTCACCAGGGGTTACCTGATACCATTCTGTTTTGCTCTGGTGATTTGTCACTAGATTTATAAAGAATATATTCACAGTCGCGATTCCAGGCAAGCGTTGGTATATCGAAAAGACGCTGAGTTTAACTTGACGGTGAGGAATAGATGGTATACTACTGTCTATTGGCCGATAGACAGAACAGGACACGTCTTCTATGCAAGGGCTCCCTCACGTGAATGCCTTTGCAAGAGAATGCAGGGCATCTCGTGAGACACAACACACGGGGTTACAATTTGACCAATGACTTTGCAGCAAAAGAGCGGGAACCAATCATAATGATCGTTCCATGATCAGTAGCAGAGGTGACGTCATGAACACGTCACGACCACGTCACAGTTGTTATTCTCCATTGCACCGGTTGAGGCTGACCCCAGAGGTCAGACTGTCCTGTCGCCTCGCTGGCGTCTCTCTCACGCTGGCACCAGACAATGTACTCTTTGAACCTATGGCCAGTAAGTTCCCTGTATACACTTCCTACCTCGACATACGGCGGCCTCCGTATTATAAACGTATTCCTTGGTTAAGTGGGCTTTCTGTAGACACCCAACATGCCAGTTTAATATCCAGGGTTAACAGAGATAGGGCTTGTGCACGAGGATCGGTGCACTGTGCACTGCAATGAGCCATTGAAGTCAGCTGTGGGAGAATCTTGAGAGACCATTCTCTCACATAAGGTAATTAAGCTAGGCAGGAGAAACAGGAGGCCAGACACAGGATACAGATGAAGTACTTCATGAAACATACAGAGAGAAAGGTAAGGGAGTTGATATCACACCAAACCTGTCTCCAGAAGCGCACATAAAAAAGGATTACATCTGTGGAATACGCGAGGCTGGCTAACATCAGAACAGCCTTCAAGAACCTGTGAAAGGAATCATTCAGAACCTTGTATACCACATATGTAAGACCAATCCTGGAGTATGCAGCCCCAGCCAGGAGACTGTACCTTGTCAAGCACAAGACGAAGCTGGAAAAAGTTCAGAGGTATGCCACTAGGCTAGTCCAAGAGCTAAGAGGCATGAGTTACAAGGAAAGGTTGCGTGAAATGCAACTCACGACACTGAATGACAGAAGAGTTATGAAAGACATAATCTGCACTTATAAAATTTTCAGAGGAATTGACAGGGTAGATAAAGATAAAGTGTTTAACTCTGGTGGTACGCGAACAAGGGGACACAGGTGGAGACTGAGTACCAATTTCGTCTCCTCATTTATCCGAGACTTCATCCTCTTCGGCTTCCATCGAACCTTCTACTTTCTTCTATTCCTCCATGCATGTATCATCATCTTCTTCTCACGCTTCACTGTACAACACAACTCCATTTCGTCCCTTTCAACTCTTCTTCGTTCCCTCAAAGTTTCTTCGAGTACCATATTACACTCAACAGCACTTGACCGTACTTGTTGCTCTACCTCTTCCAGGGTGCTTGTAAGCATCTCTCTGCACATAGTATATCTTCTCACTTCCTTCTTTCGGCTATCACTCTTTTTCATTATCTCTTCTTCACGTTGCCCATGAAATTTTTCAACTTCTGACATATCTCACATTTCAACTTCATAATCCTTCACGTCTGTGCCTGTGGACAACTTGACGTTTTACTCTCGTCCTCAGTCTGTCCATATCCTTCTTCACTTCTGCTCATCACAACTATCTCCACTTCCTGATTCTCAATTTTAGTGGGCTTGGCTCTACTCAGGTCCACTCTCTTCACATTAACTCTCCCTGGCAGGATCATCTTCACTTCTGACTTCACTGAGCCTTCATTTCCCTGAGCTAGGCTTTCATTAAACAGCCACGCTATCTCCACTACGATATCTTCCTTCAGTGGAGTCGACACTATCACAACCTCACCAGTGTCTTCCTCGACGGCCACCTCTGCCCTCGTCACTATCGAGGCTGGGTTCTCAATGGCTTAGTGGTCCTCTGACTCATCCTCTAGGATGCCAGCCAGATCTACACTCTCAGGTGTCCCACCAGTGCCGTGGTCCATATGCAAACTTCCGGCACGGCTTCTGCTATGATCCTTGGCAACACCTTCGTCCCGCACAAGTCATTTTCCAGGATCACCTGGACTCCTAGAACAGGTATATTAGGGCACACTCCTAACATCACCTCTGCCGACAAATAGTCCGACTTTTGCCTTGCAGTACAACTGGGCATGTCACCCTCTGACAACAATCCATACACCTTTATCTTCCTCCGGCCAGCCAACAGTCGATCATTCTTAATCAGGTTTCTCGCAATCAAACTCTGATTAGCTCCAGTATACCTTAGAATACCAACTTCTACCTCAGGTTGGCCTTCTATACACACCCAACCTTTACTCATGAACGGCCTATACCGCTCGTTCACTGAGTTTAGTTTCTGTGGTTTGTCCTGTAATACATCAATACATATATTTCGGGGTGACACTTGGCCAGGGTCACAACTCTCTTGCCCTGCCGACAATTTCTCATCATGTGACCTAATCTGCTACAATTGTAACATCTCATTTGAGAGAAGTCTCTTCTATATGTTCCCGAGTGGCTCTGACTCTGCCCACTTGTATTGAAGTTTCTCGGACCAGGCACACTACCTGTACTCTGTGGGCCTTGGCTGGACTCTTGATTTCTTGGTAGGCGATTAGCTTCTCGTTCAGCTTCATTATCCTCAGTTTCAGATGATGTATGCGACCCTCTTTTCTGAGTCTTTGGATACTTCCGTTTATTTGCCCATCTTTCAACATTTTCCTCACCCCAGGCTCCCCTGGGTCTACCTTAATTTATTCATCCCCAGATTCCACTGGACTGCCATTGTTATGTATCGCCTCACTTTTCACCCTGTTCTCCCTTAAGCTCTTATACGCCTCCATAATCATGTCCGCCCTATCTATGGCATCTCTTACATCCTTTACTACTGCCTCTTGGATCTTAAACTTCGTCTCGGGGTGCATCATTTCTAGGAATTTTTCCTGGATCATTAACTGCTTTAGGTCAGCATAAGATCCAACTCCGGCAGCCTCTATCCATCTCTGGAAATGTCTCTCCAGATCCCTTGCCGTCTCAGCACATGCACTTGCTGTGGCCTTCACCATTTCTCTGAAGCGTTTCTTGTATGCCTCTGGGGTCAACTAGAACGAGCGTAATATGCTGTTCTTTACTGTCACATAGTCTTCGCATTCCACCAATGTCAGTGATCCCAATTTACCAAAATTATTGGGATCGTCTCAAAGCTCTCCAAATGCACTCTCAAGAAAGGAGACGAGAGAGATACCAAATAATATACACATGGAAAATACTGGAGGGTTAAGTTCCAAATCTACACAGTAAAATAACAAAGTACTGGAGTGAACGATATGGAAGAAAATGTAGAATAGAACCAGTGAAGAGCAGAGGTGCCATAGGCACAATCAGAGAGCACTGTATAAACATCAGAGGTCCGCGGTTGTTCAACGTCCTCCCAGCGACTATAAGAAATATTGCCGGAACAACCGTGGACATCATCAAGAGAAAACTGGACTGTTTTCTAAGAGAAGTTCCGGATCAGCCGGGCTGTGGTGGGTATGTGGCCCTGGGGGCCGCTCCAAGCAACAGCCTGGTGGACCAGACTCTCACAAGTCGAACCTGGCCTCGGGCCGGGCTTGGGGAGTAGAAGAACTCCCAGAACCCCATCAACCAGGTATCAACCAGTGGGGTATATGCCTCTCTTGTGGCACCGGTCAACCTCAACTAAACCAATTGGGCCCATTCTTCCTGTGGCCACTCTTTGATGTCGGCCACCTTCTCGAAATGTTCGCTGAAGCTCTCTGCCTCCTCTGGCACATATAGGGGAATGTCATTTTCTCTGACTTTATTATCGTGTGGGTGTGATACATGGGTGGTGTTCTCTGGTAATACATGTTCAATCCTTTGCTCTGCCAAAGTTATATTGGCTTCTATCTGCATTGGTTTGTTTTTTCCTTTTCTTTCTCTACCTATAGCCTGGTTTTCTCTTTTTCTTTTCACTGTTCTAACTTCAGTTCTCTTATTCTGGTTTTCTCTTTTTCTTTTTCCTGTTCCACATTCTTCATCTGCAGCTCTAACTTCAACTTCTCAAGCTGAAATTGCCTCTCTTCACTTTTGCGTTGCATTTGGAACAATAGCTGGAATCTTTCCAAGCTCCTGTTTCTGCTACTCCTGCTACTGCGACTACTCCTACTTGATCCTTGGGATCACACTTCATCTTGTCCATCATCTTCCTTTCCACTTCCAGCTCCTTTCTTGGCTCCTTGTTCTGTCGCTTCACTCTTAACCCTCAACTGTCTAAGGATCTCATCCTTCATCCCACCCACTTTAGATGACTTCATCTTGATGCCAATTTTCTCTGCTATCTGCTTCAACTGCTCTCTAGTGCAACATTCCAAGTCCTCAGACTTGCCTGACTCTACAAACGCTTGCACCTACTCCATCCTGTCTTGTCCTGTGGGGTATTCCCGAGAGAAAGAGAATGTATCTGCGGTCACACAGGCTACCAATAGGTAGCCCACATAGCTGATACAATGGGTGTATCAGTCCAACCTCCTGGACTCGAACTGAGGGTGTGTCAATCCAATCTCTCGGACAGGCCCCAATTTGCCTTGTGTCCCGGACCTCCTGAGGGGAGTTAGGGTTTATGGAGCTTAAACCACCAAAGAGCTCTGGTTACTGCACCAGACTGTTGCTCGCGTACAGGTAGACAACGTCCCCCAACCACTCTCTGCCGGAACAGACACACTGACCTCGACAGCTACGCTCCCGCTACCGCCAGTAGCCCAACAATGAATCCTAGAGTGCTTGTAGTTTTCTCAGGAGATCACCTTGTATGCCTCTTGATCTTGGAGAGGGGTTCAGCTCCACATATCTAGGGGTGCGGCTCCACCACTGGCCTCGTTGTTCTGTGCACACACCCTACTTGAGCCACCATGACTCTCCACTCTCTCCTTGTTTGGAATGATCTCCTCAATCCCCCTTCTCTGAATTAGAATTCTCTACAACCCTATCCGCAGCTGTAATCCTTTCCCTCTCTCTCTCTCTCTCTCTCTCGTTTCGGCTTTCTGGGAAGCCTCACCAGGACAAAGGCAAACACCTGTTAACTATACACATTTAATAAACAAAGAACATATACAGTACAGTACACAAAAGAGATACAAATACTAACCCAAACACTGTAAGCCACAATAATCTGGTAGCAACCCAATACCATCCTGGCTTCACCAGCCATCTATATCAAGAGGTTGCCCAACCTCTGACTGGTCACTTATTACTCCCTCACCAAGTGGGGTTAACTCTTGCCGTAATAATACTATACAATTCAGCCCTAACAGGTATATAACTCAGCCTATGGCTGTAACACCAGAAGCGTCAATATTACACAGTCAATCTTGAAAAGTATATAAAGCTCTGCCTGTGGCCGAGACACTAGAAACATCTTCATAAACATTCCTCAACACAAAAATGGTCAATCTCTGACCTTTTACTGTGTCTTACACGCCAATGACATTCAAGCACTCGCCTAATACATAATAAGTAGCCACCACGAACCTCCGCTCTGCATCTAGAGGCTCACTACCCTGTATATCTTAAGGGTCTCCCAGAATTGTCTGCAAGGATCTTCTACAGCTCTCCCAGACTGCTACACAATGAAGTTATCCTCGAACACCAGTGATGCTCCACCACTGATTCCACAGAAGCACGTGTAACTTCACTTCACTGCCCCTCTTCACAGATTGAGGTCCACCCTTCACTATGGGGGGCTCTGCTCATCCACAGAGTTCAGCATTCACTTCTACAGCATTGAAGTTCCATCCATTAACTTCTCCTCTGGCCTCGAAGTTCCATCAACTTCTCCAACAAACCTGGAATTTTCATTGCCAAGCCAATAAAAATGTTTCCCTACTAAAGTATAACTAAATGTATTCAAACACAATAAGTCTCCTTCACTCGATATCTCTTTTAAACTCTCGCACGACGCGAGGGGGACTCCCCCGTTCGGCGGTTCCATGCTCCGCCTTTGCCGGCAGCCGCCGCCACCTCCCTCAGCCAGCCACTGGCCTCCAGAGAGGGTGGACACATCACTCCACCTTCCAGGACGTTCCTCCATCTCTACCCTCTTATTTCAGCCCACTACCTTAATAAAACGTATCTATTGTATCCATAAACATGCCATGATTGCTGGGCATGCGATCAATCACTAACAACTTGTTAAATAGACTTACTACAGAATTGATCTCATGCTGGGCGCGCTCAGGCTCCCGTCTTCGACATTGGCAATCACCTATCACCTACAAAATCGCTATATCTCTGCCTCATCAGGCTTCCCCTGGTCCTGACTCGAGCACTAAGTCGTCCCCAGGCTTCATACACGAACCTGACTGGTCCCCTCCACTTGACGGAGCACAAAATTAGATATTCCTCCTTTACTCAAGGAATGCAAAGACAATTCAACCTCCTCTCATAACCTCTGTTGCTCGAGTGTGGTCAAGACACTTGCAGCGAGCCTCATGCTCTGCCAACAAACTCTCGATATCTCACGTCGAGTCACTTATTTACATATTTATCCTCTCCCCATGCTTTAAAACTCCTCATTAACCTTAGCCACGTAATTAATATTTATTCACATGTCTATATTTTCTTTGACCTCAAAGTTGGGTCTGGTTTGTTGAATTACTCTAACACGGTAGACTCATTTTTCAGACTACCTGTGGTCATGGACTACCTGGGACTACCAAATGAGCCACAGGGAAGTTAGAAAGCATTTTTTCAGTGTCAGAGTAGTTAACAGAGGGAATGCATTAGGCAGTTATGTGGTGGAGGCTGACTCCATACACAGTTTCAAATGTTAATATGACAGAGCTCAGTTGGCTCTGAAATCTGTACACCAGTTGATTCATAGTTGAGAGACGGTACCAAAGAGCCAGAGCTCAACCCCTGCAAGCACAAGGCGGGATCCAAGAGTCAATGCTCGATCCTGCAAGCACAAATAGGTGAGTACACACACACACACACACAAAGAGCCAAAGCTCAACCCCTGTAAGCACAATTAGGTGAGTACACACACACGAAGGAAATGTTAACCCAAGTTCTGGAGGAATTCAG
The DNA here is from genome assembly GCF_040958095.1 of Procambarus clarkii. Taxonomy (NCBI): domain Eukaryota; kingdom Metazoa; phylum Arthropoda; class Malacostraca; order Decapoda; family Cambaridae; genus Procambarus; species Procambarus clarkii. The sequence goes on along the minus strand of NC_091181.1, from coordinate 12,807,317 downwards.
GAGGGAGATGCATGAAATGAGGATTACAATTAACAACCTGCAAAGTGAGCTGACATCAGCAAGGGAGGAGATCAAATCCCCAACAAAGAAAAATAAAGAGGCTGAGCATCAGATTATCATCCAAAGGGAAGGTGGGAATGTTGCACTGGAAGGAAATGCCTCTGTACCTGAAACATTTGCGGAAAGACTGAGAAAGAGCTCAGAAGCAATGGACACAGTAAAGGAGGTAGCCATGCAAACAGCTACCTCACTGGAAGCAGCAAGTTGCACCAGTCAGCTGCTGGAGAGAAAAAGATCAGTGGTAGTTGTAGGCATCAAAGAACAGGAAGGATCCAACAGGCAGAAATGGAATAGCAAGGATAGAGAGGCAGTACATGGGCTACTGAAGGGGTTAAAGATAGAAGGGGCTGAAAAAAACATTGAGAAGGTTTTCAGGTTGGGCTGGTACAACAAGGATAGAAACCGACTGGTGAAGGTGGTGTTTACAAACGAGGCCAGCAAAGAGGTTATTTTAGAAAGGAAGAGTCGTCTGCAGTATGTATAGAAATACAAGAAAGTATTCCTGCAGAGGGACAGGACGAAGGAGGAGAGAACCAGGGCAGCAGAGGCAAGGAGGAAGCGCAGGAAGAGAGGAGTAAACCAGGAAATCGCAGCCCCCAACACAACAGTCCCAGAGATAAGAGGGGAACCCACAACCAGCATCCCAACAACACCAGAGGGGAGGGCAACACCACCACTCCCCTCTGCATAGAAACCTCCCCTTCCCCTCACCCTACCTGCCCCCACCCAAATGCTCACCCAACCCTCCATCCCCCCCCCCCTATTCTGACCCTATCACCCCTCCCCCATTCCCACCATGTCCCCCCTCCCGCCTTCCTCCCCAGTCCCCCCTCCCCCTACATCCCATACCCTCTCTATCCCTCCTCCCCCTCACCCCGTATGCTCCATGTCCCCCTATCTCCTTAACCCACACCCTACATGTCTCCCCTTCCCTTGCACCCCAACCCCCCACCCCAAAATCCTCTGAGACCCTGCAAACCAACTCACAGATCTTCTCACCCAGGGAACAGCTTTTCCCACCAGAAGAACACTCGCCAAGAAGGGAACTAGAAAATGAACAGAAGATAGTGAGCTTCAAGGCAATGTACACTAACATAGATGGGATTACAAATAAAACAAGTGAACTCGGAGAATGAGCACTAGAAGAAAGCCCAAACATAATAGCACTCACAAAAACAAAGCTAACGAAAACCATAACAATCACAGTGTTTCCACAGGACTACTATGTAGTGAGGAAAGAGAGAGAAGGGAGAGGAGGAGGTGGAGTAGCTTTGCTGATAAGAAAAGGTTGGAGTTTTGAAGAGATGGTAAATCAGAACTGTGAAGGTTTCAGTGACTACATATCAGGCACCATAGTAACCGGAGGGCAGAAAATTATAGTAGTAGTCATATATAACACCCCACCAAACGACAGAAGACCCAGACAGGAATATGATAGAAACAATATGGCCACCATCAATATAATAGAGAGAGCAGCTTCTGTGGCTAGCAGGAACGGATCCAGACTACTAATCATGGGAGACTTCAACCATGGAAAAATAGATTGGGGGAACAGAGACCCACATAGAGGACCAGACACATGGAGAGCTATGCTGCTGGACGTGGCAACAAGAAACTTTCTCAGTCAACACGTCAAGGGACCGACAAGAATGAGAGGATAGGACGAACCAGCATTGCTTGATCTGATATTTACCCTAAATGAGTCGGATATAAGGAAAGTTAAGTGGGAAGCCCCTCTGGGAATGAGTGATCATAGTGTATTGAGCTTTGAGTACCCGGTAGAGCTAGGAATTATCTCCCCCAAAAAAGAACTGGGAACCAAAGGGCTGGCGTACTGAAAGGGAAACTATGAGGAGATGAATAAATTCCTGAGGGATATACAATGGGACACAGAACTCAGAACCATGTCCATACAAGACATGATGGACTATGACACCCAAAAGTGTCAGGAGGCTGTAAGCAGGTTTGTCCCAGCCCGACAGGAAAAAACAGAGAAGCAAAAGAAGAATTCATGGTTTACTAGGGAATGTATGAAAGCAAATGAGCTGAACAAATGGGCATGGAGGAACTTTCGTAATAACAGAACACCTGAAAGTAGAGAGAGATACCAGAGAACCAGGAACGAGTATGTTAGAGTGAGAAGAGCAGCTGAGAAAAGGTATGAAAATGATATAGCTAACAAAGCCAAGACCGAACTAAAACTACTACACAGTCACATCAGGAGGAAGACAACAGTGAAGGAACAGGTGATGAAACTTAGGGTGGGGGAAGACAGGTACACAGAGAATGACAAAGAAGTGTGTGAGGAACTCAACAAGAGGGTCCAAGAGGTCTTTACAATAGAACAAGGAGTAGTCACGGCGTTAGGAGAGGTGGCAGCAAACCAGGCGACCTTGGAAAGGTTCGAAATTACAAGTGATGAGGCCAAGAAGCACCTATTGGAGCTGGACGTGAGAAAAGCTGTTGGGCCGGACGGAATCTCACCATGGGTATTGAAAGACTGTGCAGGGGCACTTTGTATCCACTCTCCATAGTGTATAGTAGGTCACTGGAAACGGAAGACCTACCAGAAATATGGAAGACGGCTAATGTAGTCCCAATATACAAAAAGGGTGACAAACAAGAGGCACTGAACTACAGGCCAGTGTCCTTAACTTGTATACCATGCAAGGTGATGGAGTTGATTGTGAGAAAAAACCTAGTAAAATATCTTGAGAGACTAGACTTTGTGACAACCCATCAACATGGGTTCAGGGAGGGTAAATCTTGCCTTACAGGCTTAATAGAATTCTACAATCATGTGACAAAGATTAAGCAAGAAAGAGAAGGATGGGCGGACTGCATTTTTTTGGACTGTCGGAAAGCCTTTGACACAGTACCCCATAAAAGGTTGATGCATAAGCTAGAGAAACAGGCAGGAGTAACTGGTAGCACGCTCCAGTGGATAAGGGAGTACCTAAGCAATAGGAAGCAGAGAGTTACAGTGAGGGGTGAGACCTCAGATTGGCATGAAGTCACCAGTGGAGTCCCACAGGGCTCTGTACTCGGACCTATTCTGTTTCTGATATACGTAAATGATCTCCCAGAGGGTATAGACTCATTCCTCTCAATGTTTGCTGACGACGCCAAAATTATGAGAAGGATTAAGAAAGTGGAGGACAGCTTGAGGCTTCAAGAAGACCTGGACAAGCTGCAGGAATGGTCAAACAAATGGTTGTTAGAGTTTAACCCAAGCAAATGTAATGTAATGAAGATAGGGCTAGAAAGCAGGAGACCAGATACAAGGTATCATTTGAGAGACGAAATACTTCAGGAGTGAGAGAGAGAGAAAGACCTGGGGTTTGATATCACGCCAGACCTGTCCCCTGAAACTCATATCAAGAGGATAACATCAGCGCCATATGCCAGGTTGGCTAACATAATAACGGCATTTAGAAACTTGTGTAAGGAATCTTTCAGAACATTATATACCACATATGTCAGACCAATCCTGGAGTATGCGGCTCCAGCATGGAGTCCATATCTAGTCAAGCATAAGACTAAACTGGAAAAGGTTCATAGGTTTGCCACCAGACTAGTACTCGAGCTGAGAGGTATGAGCTACGAGGAGAGACTATGGGAATTAAACCTCACTTCGTTGGAAAACAGAAGAGTTAGGGAGGACATGATCACCACATTCAAGATTCTCAAGGGAATCGACAGGGTAGATAAAGACAGGTTATTTAACACAAGGGGCACACGCACTAGGGGACACAGGTGGAAACTGAGTGCCCAAATGAGCCACAGAGATATTAGAAAGCACTTTTTTAGTGTCAGAGTGGTTGACAAATGGAATGCATTAGGAAGTAATGTGGTGAAGGCTGACTCCATACACAGTTTCAAGTGTAGATATGATAGAATTCAATAGGCTCAGGAACCTGTACACCTGTTGATTGACGGTTGAGAGGCGGGACCAAAGAGCCAGAGGTCAACCCCCGCAAGCACAACTAGGTGAGTACAACTAGGTGAGTACACACATACACACACACGCACGACTAGGTGAGTACATCTCTTTTTACAGTGTTGCAGAAAACGTCAACAGGCAATCACAAATAGACTTCAAAAAGTTTCTTACAAAAGTACAGTAAGATGATGAAGATGAATCTCGGCAAACACTGTCATAAAGTTCTATTACCACTATTACTGTTGCTGGCATTGTTGTTGAAGCTGGAGCTGTGCTGCGGGGTCCTGATAGAGGTGGAGGAAGACCTGAGGTGGCACCTGGCCGACCGCAGCCTCGTCGCCAAGCTTGGGGCCTTTGTCTGGTCCATAACACAGTCGCTTGACGCCCAGTGCCTTCGTCGGCGCCGGCAGGAAGGATCTACCTGGCACCCGTCCATGTGGGGCGTGGATGACGAACTGTGGCAGCTCCGGACGCTGGAGGGCAGCTTCAGGAGCCTGGTGTCCTCCATGCCCCTGCTGGGGTCGGTCTTCCCCAGCCGGGTGAGGGACGGTGTCCTGGACAGGAGTCCCTGGGCGAGGGTGCCTGTCCTCGGCACACTGTACCGGCTGCTGCTGCAGGGCAACCGCGTGCAGTACCTCAGGTGCCTGCTGCCGGAGCTGACGCATTACCAAGTGTGGCGCGAGGCCTTCATGTGTCTCTCACTGGCGCTAGTCGAGCTCGTCCTTATCGGGAAGATTATGTTCCGCCCGGACGATGACTGTCTACCAGCTGTCGGTGAAGACAGCAGTGCACTACCATCTGTCGGTAAAGACAGCAGTGCACTACCATCTGTTGGTGAAGACAGCGGTGCACTACCAGCTGTCTGTGAAGACAGCAGTGCACTACCATCTGTCGGTGAAGACAGCAGTGCACTACCAGCTGTCGGTGAAGACAGCGGTGCACTACCAGCTGTCTGTGAAGACAGCAGTGCACTACCATCTGTCGGTGAAGACAGCAGTGCACTACCAGCTGTCGGTGAAGACAGCAGTGCACTACCATCTGACGGTGAGGACAGCAGTACACTTCCATCTGTCTGTGAAGACAGCAGTGCACTACCATCTGTCTGTGAAGACAGCAGTGCACTACCATCTGACGGTGAGGACAGCAGTGCACTTCCATCTGTCTGTGAAGACAGCAGTGCACTACCATCTGTCTGTGAAGACAGCAGTGCACTACCATCTGTCTGTGAAGACAGCAGTGCACTACCATCTGACGGTGAGGACAGCAGTGCACTTCCATCTGTCTGTGAAGACAGCAGTGCACTTCCATCTGTCTGTGAAGACAGCAGTGCACTACCATCTGTCAGAGAAGACAGCAGTGCACTACCATCTGTCTGTGAAGACAGCAGTGCACTACCATCTGTCTGTGAAGACAGCAGTGCACTACCATCTGTCTGTGAAGACAGCAGTGCACTACCATCTGTCGGTGAAGACAGCAGTGCACTACCATCTGTCTGTGAAGACAGCAGTGCACTACCATCTGTCTGTGAAGACAGCAGTGCACTACCATCTGTCTGTGAAGACAGCAGTGCACTACCATCTGTCGGTGAGGACAGCAGTGCACTACCATCTGTCTGTGAAGACAGCAGTGCACTACCATATTTCTGTGAAGACAGCAGTGCACTACCATCTGTCTGTGAAGACAGCAGTGCACTACCATCTGTCTGTGAAGACAGCAGTGCACTACCATCTGTCGGTGAGGACAGCAGTGCACTACCATATTTCTGTGAAGACAGCAGTGCACTACCATCTGTCTGTGAAGACAGCAGTGCACTACCATCTGTCTGTGAAGACAGCAGTGCACTACCATCTGTCGGTGAGGACAGCAGTGCACTACCATCTGTTGGTGAAGACAGCAGTGCACTACCATCTGTCGGTGAAGACAGCAGTGCACTACCATCTGTCTGTGAGGACAGCAGTGCACTACCAACTGTCTGTGAGGACAGCAGTGCACTACCATCTGTCGGAGAAGACAGCAGTGCACTACCATCTGTCGGTGAAGACAGCAGTGCACTACCATCTGTCTGTGAGGACAGCAGTGCACTACCATCTGTCGGAGAAGACAGCAGTGCACTACCATCTGTCGGTGAAGACAGCAGTGCACTACCATCTGTCGGAGAAGATAGCAGTGCACTGCCAACTGTCTGTGAGGACAGCAGTGCACCACCATCTGACGGTGAGGACAGCAGTGGACTACCACCTGACGGTGAGGACAGCAGTGCACTACCATCTGTCGGTGAAGACAGCAGTGCACTACCATCTGTCGGTGAAGACAGCAGTGCACTACCATCTGTCGGTGACACCTCCAAGAACATGGATCCAGCCCGAGACGTTGAGCACTCCCCGAAGGATCGGCATCCTTGGTCTGTCACCTCTATAGAGCTTCGTCCCTCGAGCGATGGACAGGTTTCAGAGCTACTGATTGATATGCGTCATGAAGACCTCCAGGTAACCATTACGAGTGAAGTTAGCTTCCACACAGATCCATCTAAACCTCTGTATTTAAGAGATATGGAGTCCATGTTGAATCTCGTAACCAACAAGGAGGCGTTCTGCAGGCACATCGAGGACAACTACGGTTTCCCTGACATAGCCGGAGACGACTTGGCTGCAGACCAAATTGCTGAATGGCTAACAGAGATAATAACAGCCATGGTGCTTTCGGTAATACACCCCGACCCGACTCCACTACCATAACCATCTCCTCTCACCTGAGGCTGATGGAGGCTCTATGGTCTTTCTGTCGTGGAATTACACAGTCGCTTGGCGGACATTGCTATCGGGGATAACACCTGCGGGGAAGGTCGGGCAATGAATCTCTCTCCTGTGGTTGTTGAGGTTGACACACAGCTTTAAGATGCTGGTGTCGTACCAGTCCGGCTGTGGTGCGTTATTCCCAGCCAGGAGGGGGACGGTGTCTGGGACTGCAGTGTCAGCACCAGAGTGCCTGCGTCTGGCACTCTGTACCGACACCGACTGAACTCAACTACTTTATATGTGCAATTTCCAATGGAAACCTTTTTTTATTATTTGTAACGAGTTAAAAAGTATTCCTCACTAAATTGCATTGTGGCCGATAGGTGTCGGTGGAGAACCGTAAGTGGAAAGATTGGTCTTTGATGTACACTAAAGGAACGTAATATTTTAACATTGTTACTCACAAAGTTCTCAACTTTCTATACATTAAATTCCAACTTCGTTAAATACCAGACTCCAATCACACTAAGATTCATCTAGCATCTTATTGTTGTACATTATTTTTTTAAGGGATATTCCTTCAGTAGAAGAAAGAGATTAAAATTATTTATATTATTATTATAAAAATAATTAATAATTATTACTCTTTCTTCTGCTGGGTCATGAAGGAAGCCGGCCTAGGGTGAAAGGGGGCTGTGACGATCTCTGTCTGGAACCCATAGATGCTGGCCTCAGACGTCCACCTCCTGGGGCTCGTGCAGCCCAAGCTCTGCGTCAGGACCCAGATTCATGAAGCGCCAGGTATTTTTTCTTAAGCAGCTGTGCATCGAAGGTTCTTAAGTACTCGGTAAGTATAACCCTACGTACGATTGAGGAAGGTGTTCGTACGCAGCTATTCAAAATTTTGATGTAGTTCACTTCATTCTCGATAGATGTCACTAGGGCTTTTTGTTTAGCCAATCGGAGAGAAGGTAACATTGTTCATCTTACAGGTTTAGCCAATAACGACGCTGGCTTATCGGAGATCATCGGCGGTCGCCTGCCACCTATTTACGTCGAATTTTCTTATAAAATTATGATGTTTCAAAGTAAAACTATGTTTTTCTTTAACTTCTACAGCCAGAACCGTCATTGTTGTAAACAAATATGTTACATTTTTTTTGGGCCAACGTAATTCTAAGAGATATTGTGTAGCTTTTGTTGTCGGTTGGACGATTGAGATGCGATGCGCTGACAATTATTGTATATATTTACCAGAATTTACCCAAGGGCCACTAACTCTCTAGTGGTCCTCGACGAGAACAGAAACCCGGTGGCTTAAAGATCCTGCCAATTGGGCTAATGATATTTTCTAACTTGATTTTGAAGTTCAACAGTTTTGGCATTTACGGCTTCAGCGAGTAGTTTGTTCCATGGGTTTATAATCCTCTGGTTGAAAAATTTACAGGTACAAAACTTATCCCCAAATAATAATCCTGATGTAAAACGCTTCCTTGATTGATGTGATGGAACCCGTGAGCACCACACCAGAAATAAATACCTTTGATATACCTAGTCAATATTCTATTTATTTTGATATTCCTATTATTTAACCAAGAAATTAATAAAATACTTAAGACACTCAACTTCATCAATATAATCTATTCTTTAAAATTGTAATGTAGGTATTACGCTAGAAACGTAATAGGCCGACTGGCTTAATAGTCTTATACATAATTTTTTGTACATATGTTAAAGATAGTTATATTCCATTATGTTTTGCATGCACTGTTGTTCTTTGTATTAAGAGTTGATGATATAAATCTTAGCTTTTGTGCCCTACAATAGAAATGCAGTAGATTGGATTTTGGTATCATTCTCCAGACACTTTATCAGTGTATAGGTGGTGGAGAATCTTACACTACACCATTGACTATCAAGAGAATTTGACAACTTTACTATGTTCCATATCAGTTGAAGGTATTGCTGGCCTTCGTGATGCAGGACAAGATTACCTTATCTGGGAGTAAGGTAATAAAGCTGAAAAAAATATTTGTTAATATATTTTCGTCAAAGGATTTTGTTGTCGACAACCAAATAATTTTGTTCAGGTTCAATTGGTATATATAAATTAATGACTAAGTAAAAATGTATGTACAAAATTAAATTAGTTTGTTCATCAAATAAAAATTAACATAAGTTTGTATATGCAAGTTTTCATATTAAACCAATTATGCATTTTGCAAAAGTTATGTTCCTACCCAGGGAGCCGGTCGGCCGAGCGGACAGCACCCTGGACTTGTGATCCTGTGGTCCTGGGTTTGATCCCAGGCGCCGGCGAGAAACAATGGGCAGAGTTTCTTTCACCCTATGCCCCTGTTACCTAGCAGTAAAATAGGTACCTGGGTGTTAGTCAGCTGTCAGAGGCTGCTTCCTGGGGGTGGAGGCCTGGTAGAGGACCGGGTCGCGGGGACACTAAAAAAGCCCCGAAATCATCTCAAGATAACCTCAAGATAACATACTTCTTATGCAAATAGAGTTCAAGTGTTTTTGGGAGAAAGTTACATAACCTAATTGTAAAGTAGTTACAACAATATAAATATTATTGTTGTATTTACCAGAATTGGTAATTAATTATCATTCTTCCTTGCTAGAAGGAAGAGTGATAATTATTAATTAATTATATTATTATTATAATGTTTATTATAATAATAATTGTTGTATTTAATAATTATTACTCATACATCAGCTTGGTATTGAGGGAAGCCGGCCTCGGGTGGAAGAGGGCCGTGACGATCTCTGTCTGGAACCCGTCGGTGCGGGACCGGGCCGTCCACCTCCCAAGGGTCGTGCGGCCCAGGCTCTGCTTCAGGAGGCTGGGACAGTTCATACCCTTGATGGGGTGGTGCTTCTCCGGCCACGTCCACGGCGGTCTCTGGGTTTGGAGTCCTTGTGTCTTTTTTCACCTTCTTCGAAGTCAACTCCCGAGCTATCACTTCCTGCGATGGCGCTGGCACCAGTCGTATTGGCGTTTGCCTTTTCATTGGAGACTTTCGGCGCCGTGGAGAGGGGGGACCTGCTGCATGGGTAACAGCTTCTCCTCCATATCAACCTACTCTGGCTTTGCGCCCTGGAGAGGCCACTCCAGAGCAACAACCAGAGTGCAAATCCATAATCTCCTGAGACTGATGGATGCCTACTACTACTAGAATCTGGATTATGTAAACTCTCCTTCCAACACTAGTAAGCAATATTATTTAAGTAATTGGTAGCAGGACATAACAAATCAGATGCCCAATCTCCAGAGAGGCTAACATCATGGCTAAACATATCTTAGGTTCATAAATGTTAACAATGGATCATTAAGATGTCATACTGATTTGTAGGGTAACAGGTAGTTACAGACATATTTTTATATATATTTTAATCATTCATTAAATTGTGCAGTATTTGTTAATTTGGGTTCATTTCTAATTATTTCAATTCTAATTATTTCAAATTGTACGAAGGGAAGACCGGCTGACCAATCGCGAGTTCGATTCTCAGACATCCAACTCCCAAGCATTTTTGTAATGTCGCCGTTGGCCCGTTCTATGCTTCCCTGACTCTGGGGATGCCGGGGCTTACCGTTTATTAGGATTAACTTGGGCCATAATTCTGTCCGAAACTGATGAATCACTGCCGCCACGAATTCACGACCGTTGTCGCTTTGCAGATATCGAGGGGCTCCAATGAGCGTAAAGATATCCAGCAAGTGACGAGCAACTTCTATCGCCTGTTTAGAGCGAAGAGGTCGGAAAACTGAGAACTTGGTTAGATTGTCTTGGTAATGAAGAATGTAGTTGAACAGACATCCCCCATCCTTATGCATGTCAATCAAATCCATCTGTCCTCTCTCTCCGAAACTCTCAGACACGATGGGTTTAACTACCCCTTTCTTACGTCTGGGAACACGTTTTAAGTTGCAAATTTGACATAAAGAAATGAATAGTTTTCCTTCTTCTTGGGTTACGTTAGCAACCGTCTTGCTTACTTGAAAATAAGTTCTTTTTTCTCCCCCCATGGCAGACCGCGTTATGGGCGTCGTAATTTGTGTCATATAGTTGCCCCTGGTGTATAAATCTGCGGTATACACGTTGGGGGTCTAATGCGGAGGTTGCTGCTGCTGTTAATGTTGAGCTAATTAACTTGCGTTTCATTCCCCGCTTCAGTCTCTTCTCGGTTTCATCTACGGTGACCAGAATGTCTTCTCCGAACATGTTTTTCACATCGTATCGCGACAACAGATCGTATTCACGGGAAGTTTTTGTAGTCTTCTTAAGTTTAGCTGCATATACTTCACTAATGTATTTCTTTACCTTTTCGCAACTAAAAACCTTTCGAGGTTCCCCGCGTGGTTTTGACAACATTTGGTGTATCTGAAGCTCAAATTCTTGTTTGTGACGAACTTCTTCGTCTCTCTTTTCATTTTCACTTCTTTGTCCACAAGACAATAATGACGCTGGAGCACTTGAAGGTACTGATTCGAGTGTATCCATCGTGTGGGTATCTGATTGACACTGATATATATGACTGACCCCGCCTTATGTCGCTACTTCACTTTACCGCGGTCAGGTGACGATCGACCAATCACGAGCCTGCTTTCTTCGCTTAATGGGCAGTTACAATTTGTGCATACTTGGACAACTTGTGTACATTCGGCCAGAAACGACAGTGGCCTTGCTGAATTAACTGAGACGACATCCTTACATATTAGGCCAAATAGTGAGTTATGGCTATTAGGTACGACATATATATATATATATATATATATATGTATGTTGTAGTATGTGTATGTGTAGTATGGTGTAGTGGATACAGCATGCAACTGCCACCTTGTTGGCCAGTGTTCGAGTCCCCTGGTGGGTTGAGTGTCTAAAAAGTTATAAACTTCAGCTACTGGAATAGGGTAGTCTGTGCATAGTCTGTATGGATAGTCTGTAGGGATAACGTTTCTACTTACAATGACAAGAGATGTCGTACCTAGTAGCCAGAACGCACTTCTCAGCCTGCTATGCAAGGCCCGATTTGCCTAATAAGCCAAGTTTTCAAGAATTAATTGTTTTTCAGACTACCTAACCTAACTTTTTCGGCTACCTAACCTAACCTAACCTATAAAGATAGGTTAGGTTAGGTTAGGTAGGGTTGGTTAGGTTCGGTCATATATCTACGTTAATTTTAACCCCAATACAAAAAAATGACCTCATACATAATGAAATGGGTAGCTTTATCATTTCATAAGAAAAAAATTAGAGAAAATATATTAATTCAGGAAAACCTGGCTTATTATGCAAATCGGGCCTTGCATAGTAGGCCGAGAAGTGCGTTCTGGCTACTAGATATGACATCTCTTGTCATTGTCAGTAGAAACGTTATCCCTACAGACAAAAATCAGAAGATACAACTGACGATTTACTATAAAACCAGAAAAACGGCCAGCCTACTCATGAGAAACTCTCCAGACACAAAGAAGAACGCTTTAAAAGAGACCAACGTCGTCTATGCCTTCAATTGCCCTCTTGGGGACTGTAAACCTCAAAAAACCAGTATATAGGCAAGACAACAACATCTCTTTCCAGGCGTTTAACGATGCATAAGCGACAGGGCTCCATTAAGGAACATATAATCTCTTCCCACAAACAAACCATCACCAGAGAAATCTTAGCAAACAACACAGAAATCATCGATAGATACAGCGATAGCAGGCGGCTTGACATCTGTGAGGCACTACACATTAAGAAGTCAACACCAGCAATCAACAGCCAATTATTGCACAACTATATTCTACCCACTTCAAGACTCCGCTCCAATATAGAAGCATCAAGAAATATGGCCCAATAGGCCCTCTTCAATTACTTCCATTCAATACCCATTGTTTCGTGTTCTGGCTTGTGTTGAAAGTTTGTTTTCACCTCATCCAATACTGTTGTAACATATCACCTCACCCAAATGCAGGTATAAAAAATCGAAGTTGTTTAAGCTCTATTCAGTTATAGTTGTGTGTGTGTGTAAACTAAAGTCTTTGAAAATGTAATAAGTTTTACGAAACGCGCTCAAGTGTAGCGTCAGGCTAGAAAAAAAATTAATTTTGGAGAATTGATTTTTCAATTACCATCAACAGTGAAAAGAAACATAAGAAAGATCGAGAAAATTCGTGTTAGAATTGTTAATCTTACTTTTTCGGTCATATTTAATAATATATGTCTACAGGAAAGACTGCTATCAAAATATACTAATATATAAATATATATATATATATATATATATATATATATATATATATATATATATATATATATATATATATATATATATATATTTATATATATATATATATATATATATATATATATATATATATATATATATATATATATATATATATATATATATATATATATATATATATATATTTATATATATTTATATATATATATATATATATATATATATATATATATATATATATATATATATATATATTTATATATATGTCGTACCTAGAAGCCAGAACGCACTTCTCAGCCTACTATGCAAGGCCCAATTTGCCTACTAAGCCAAGTTTTCATGAATTAATGTTTTTTCGACTACCTAACCTACCTAACCTAACGTAACCTAACTTTTTCGGCTACCTAACCTAACCTAACCTAACCTATAAAGATTGGTTAGGTTAGGTTAGGTAGGGTTGGTTAGGTTCAGTCATATATCTACGTTAATTTTAACTCCAATAAAAATAAATTGACCTCATACATAATGAAATGGGTAGCTTTATCATTTCTTAAGAAAAAAATTAGAGAAAATATATTAATTCAGGAAAACTTGGCTTATTAGGCAAATCGGGCCTTGCATAGTAAGCTGAGAAGTGCATTCTGGCTACTAGGTACGACATATATATATATATATATATGTATATATATATATATATATATATATATATATATATATATATATATATATATATATATATATATATATATATATATATATATATATATATATATATGTCGTACCTAGTAGCCAGAACGCACTTCTCAGCCTACTATGCAAGGCCCGATTTGCCTAATAAGCCAAGTTTTCATGAATTAATTGTTTTTCGACTAACTAACCTACCTAACCTAACCTAACCTAGCTTTTTCGGCTACCTAACCAAACCTAACCCATAAAGATAGGTTAGGTTAGGTTAGGTAGGGTTGGTTAGGTTCGGTCATATATCTACGTTAATTTTAACTCCAATAAAAAAAAATTGACCTCATACATAATGAAATGGGTAGCTTTATCATTTCATAAGAAAAAAATTTGAGAAAATATATTAATTCAGGAAAACTTGGCTTATTAGGCAAATCGGGCCCTGAATTGTAGGCTGAGAAGTGCGTTCTGGCTACTAGGTACGACATATATATATATATATATATATATATATATATATATATATATATATATATATATATATATATATATATATATATATATATATATATATATATATATATATATATATATTTAACACTAGCTGTATCCGGCCACGCGTTGCTGGGGCTCAGCAACAGAAACCTTCCCCCTGTCTTCCAGTCCTACCCACTATTCACCCCTCCTCCATCCTTTTGTCCTCCCAACCATTCCTCACTCCTTCGTCCACTCGTCCTCCCAACGATTCCTCACTTCCCCGTCCTCTCATCCTCCTAAAAATTCCTCACTCCCCCATCCCCTCGTCATCCCCACCATTCCTTCCCTCCACCGTCCCTTTGTCCTCCTCACTATCCCCCACTCCACCGACCCCTCATACTCCGAACCATTCCCCACTCTACCGTCCACTTGTCCTTCCCACCATCTCCCACTCTCCTGTCCCCTTTTCCTCCCTACAATTTTCCATTCCCTTATGCCCTCGTCCCCACCATCCCCAACTCCCCCATCCCCTCATCCTCCCCCACCATTACCCCCCCTCCCCTGTCCCCTCGTCCTCCCCACCATTCCCCACTCTCCTCGTCTTATCCTTCCCACCATTCCTCACTCGTTCGATGCACTGCCAAATGATCTGATGTTCCCATCAGAAAACTTGGGAAAATCAAGTGATCTGATGTTCCCGTTATTGAAATATAAGAAAAACAGTTAAAAAAACGAAATGAAAAACAATGAAAATATTAACAAATGAACTATGCGCCTAAATGAACGGTATGGTAAATAACGCAGCTCAATTCCAATGCAATGTCACAGAAAGTAATTAAATCACAATGAAAAGAAATCAAAATCCTTGAAAATGCAATTTATCAATGAAATTGGTAACATTGAAATGAAATTGCAACATATTTAGTATAGCGTGTGTTGCTCTTACCCACAACAGATGGCACTGTTTCTTAAAAAAAAAAAAAAAAAAGGTTTTACATGTCACAGGTGTGGCATCTATCTTGAGGTTATCTTGAGATGATTTCGGGGCTTTAGTGTTTCCGCGGCCCGGTCCTCAACCAGGCCTCCACCCCCAGGAAGCAGCCCGTGACAGCTGACTAACTCCCAGGTACCTATTTACTGCTAGGTAACAGGGGCATTCAGGGTGAAAGAAACTTTGCCCATTTGTTTCTGCCTCGTGCGGGAATCGAACCCGCGCCACAGAATTACGAGTCCTGCGCGCTGTCCACCAGGCTACGAGGCCCCTATCTATAGTTATACTTACAAAATGAATGGTATGGTAAACAACACAGCTCAATTCCAATGCAATGTCACACAAAATAATTAAATCAAAATGAAAATAAATCGAAATCTATGAAAATTCAATTTATCAATGCCATTGGAAATACTGAAATGGAATTGTAACATAATTAGAATAGCGTCTGTTGCTATTATGTGCAACAGATGGCGCTGTTAAAAAAAAACATGTTTTTTCTCTCACAGGTGTGGCATCTAAATTGTGGGTATATAAAAACGTGCATATTCGAATAGAACATTGGGTCAAAATTTCAAAGCAATGGTGTAGAAATTTAAGATATTACAGCATGTGATTCTCTTACGTCCAATAGATGGTGCTGTTTTTCACGAAAAGCATGTTTTTTTTCTGGTATAGGTGAGGCATGTTTATAGTAGGTATATAAAAAGGCGCGCCTATTCGAATGCACAGTTGTGTCAAAATTTGAAAGTAATCAGTAAAGAGGTTTCTAAGATTTCCCTCACATGAAAAACCCATGAAAATCACAGTTTCTCAAAGAATTTTTTTTTTTAATCGTCTCAGACGTGATATCTATATACTTTGTATGTAAAAAACCCGCTAGAATGCGAATGGAACGTTGTGTGAAAATTTCAAAGCAATCGGTGAAGAACTGTCGGAGATTAGCAATTTTGAACAAACGAACATTTCCATTTTATTTATACAGATATATAAACGGGTACCACCTCTTACCTCTGGTGCAAATGTAGGGACCCATAGCCTCAGAGAAGAAAATAATGAGTACTCAGAGAAGACCTTATGGATCCTCACTGAACACTTTGATATTTTCTTCCCCTACCACCCCTATTCTTTTAGTTTGTGAGTGTATATTTATCTAACTTTATTTTAAAATTTCATTACACAAAAAAGGTTACAAAATTGGTTACATGCAAGGTACAAGATGTTACGACCCTACTGGGGCGTAACCGGGTTCTTTTCTGGTGTTATTAGAATTTGGGAATCCGGTCCCAAGTTAGTAGAGGCTTTCAAGGGATGTGTTCCGTAACGCAAGTTAACTTAAAGGGGGAGGGATACAAATGTTCTGATTTTTATATATTATTTCACCACCACCATAAATAAATATATAACAGTCACACGGGGTTATAAATACACTCTAATGTACAGAATTGTCTTCCTCCGAAGACACAGGATGCTCCACGGTGCTCACGATGAGTAGCCCTGGTTCTCTTCTTTGGCCCACGATGAATCCTCTTTGATTCTCTCGGCGAATCTACCCTGGCCACAGGCCAGCCAAATCACAGTCCCACTGGGTGCTCCGTCGTGGAGGCCTTCAACCACAATCCAGCCTGTAGCTGGCAGGTTCCGATCAGCTCCGCTGTGTAGGTCACTCCACGACCGATACTAGGGTTGCGAGCCCTAGGCAGGAGCCTCGTGTGATTCCGCTGATCACCCTCCTCTCTAAACACCACAGTGGCTAGTCTCTTCCACCAGCCAGCCCCGGATAAGGCGATTCCTGATACTGCCACGTCACAAGCAGGCTAACACTCAACATTGTTTGTCTGGGGGTGACTCACTGCTTCTTCAGAGCAAACTCGTGGAGAGACTTTGGCTGCCTGGGGTAGACTGATCCATCGTCCAATACAGCAGTCCCAGGTCGACTTTGTAATCAGACACGTCATTAGTACTGGGGCTAGGGAACCTCACTTATAGGCTTAGGCACAAGCGTCCACCTATCCACTCCATAGATGGCGTTGCTGTCTAAGCGCCACCTCACCAGAGGTCAGCAGCGGCTATGTTACGAGCTGATTAAGATGGGAATCCAGCACCTGTGGCCGGTATATCCCGTCCTCACTAGATGGCGTCGTCCATTTGGAGGGGGTTTCGGGAGCGGACTCACAGATGGCGTTGTCGTCACTGCTCCGTGCTACGACGCAGGACTCGGGTCCGTAACACAAGACTACTTATCACAAGTTGTATAGCTCCTCCAGCTCCTCAGATGGCAAGCAGGAACCATGGATGCAGTGAGTATTTCCTCTCTTGATCGCCACACTAAGGGGCTGAAAGAGAAAACTGGCGGCTCTAGGGTCTCTAGTTGTATCAATTAGCTTGGACCCCAGTTCCTTCAAAAGACTTGCAGCAGTTTTACCCCAGGCACCAAGTGTCTCTGAGGGAATGAGGACAAAATTGTAGGGGTGATCAAGGTCTCCATATTTACGTGACTTGGCTGCTTCCCGGTGATTGGCAGCACCTCCTATCTGTGCAGCACTGAGGTTAACATAGGTGTTGGCTAAAGTTGAAACGCAAGTGTAGTCCCACACCAACTGTCTACCATTCTTCCAGGGGTTCGCCGTGATCCCGTCTGGGTGACCGACAGGCTCATCAGAGTTGCGGGTCATTAGGTAACGGGGCTCTTTCTCTGCTGGACAACCGGCCGTGGTAAGGCTTCTCTTGATAATATCGTTAACCTCGCCGTGTCTTGCATGCCATCCTCCTGTCCTTTGGCAGAGAAGGCCATGCTGTCCGTACCTGTCAGCCACTGCCTCACCCCAAATACACCTGTATTCGGTGTGGATTTGGGGCAGCGAGGTGGCTCCGAGCACCGTAATTCGGAGGGCCTGCGGTGTTAGACGAGTTCCAGTTGCTTACATTGAGGTTGCTAATAGGAAGTCCCTTGCATGGGGAGCAGTATCAAGTGATGTTGTCGCAGCTTCTAGTAATGTCGCAGCTTCTTGGTCAGCAATGGGGCGATCCCAGCTGGATTGCTTATGGGCTTCAGAAAGCAGTGGTTGGGGTGCTGGTCCTGCGAGTGAGACCCATTTGGTGGTGCAGTCTGCAAAGCTGGGATTGTCGGAAAATCCGACACCATTTAATATATCATACAGATAATAGCTGTATTGTATAAACAAGTTACCCATAGAAAACGTAACTTGTAGTGGAATTACCGTCTATAGAAAACGGGATATCATCACCACATACTATTATAATTCACCAGCTATTCTGCTGGGAATTATTCTTAAATACATTAGTCTTTGGACTTTACCATCATAAAACATCTTATATAAATTAACTTAATTATCAATATTAAAGTAGAGTAAATGTGACCCTTCTATCACTTTCTGACATGTGGACAATGTAAGCCAGGCGTCAGAGAGAAGGAGGAAGGAGGGCAGCCATTGTTGTGTCACCTCCGAGACGTGTGGAGCAAATTTGGCTCCTATCATATCTGGACAATGTCGGCCAGGCGTCAATAGTATGGAGTGTTAGATGCAGCCATTGTTGATACTAGACCAGAGGCTCACACAGGAGCAAATTCGGCTCCTGTTAATTTTACTTGGACGTAGTGTTATGGAAACTAAAAGTGTACCATTATCAACACGCTGTCTACAAATTCAAGTTAAGTGTTCTTTCCGAAACCCATTATCTATCATTAGTGGCCATTAATGTCATTGGGTAGGGTTAGCCGGTTAGAACGCGAAATCGCCTCAAACTAAAGGTAATTAAGCCAGGTCTTTATTGTTCCATGTACTGTATAGTGTTTTCTCTGATATAGCTTGTCATATATAGGATTCTGGCTTCACAGCTAGCGCACTTTTGACAGGTCAAGACGAGGAAGATTTTGTGCACCAGTTACTGGGTGATGGAAGCTACCTCAAAGAGGATAATTTGGTGTCTACACCCTAGTTATACCTGGTGGACTAACCTGCTGTACTATAAGATAAGGAACCTCTTCAATGTATGTAGTTAATTCTGTAGTTTGATTGGCTGCATATATATATAAACTAATAAACCCCCCCTAATGTGTAGAGGATCGATTTGTGAGATTATAAGATTATTGCAGAAATACAGTCCACTTATCATTATACAAATTGCTATCGAAGTATATAAATTAACGTCTATATATATTCATATAAATTAAATAAATATAAATCTCACAGGTCGGTTCCCACATTATTTGGTCATCTTCGAACCGGATGACGGATTATTTGATCCTTTGAACCCACATTTGGTCATCTTAGTACCGGATGAACCAGTTAACCAGTGGATTCATTAAATATACTAGTGCAGTGTGATTTAAACAAAGGCCAGCCAGTCAAAGACAGCGCCTCGTGGGAGCTCACGAGCCCCGCTCAGTTCAGATCAGCCTTAGTCAGCGGTTTCATGCACACCGACAGAAATTTGGTGGTGTGTTATTTCGTGAAATGACAGCGCTAATATTGAAGCCAGCCAAATTAGTGACTGTGTCTTCGCGTGATTGTTCACGGATTTCGTGGTGTTACATTTCGTGAGAGATTATCTACGAATTTTGTGGACTTTATTTCGCGAGGTCACTAATAATATTTAATACTTCTAGATAATATTAGAAGTTTCATAGAGGCTAATTAAGAGGCTATTATCAATAATTGTGTATATTATTTCTCCAAAATAGAGAATTATTTAATATAAATTGCACTAGTGATCACAGTATAATATTTACTAATTGCCAACCCACAACAGGGTAGGATTTGACTAGTTGAACTATTATTGCTCATCCTAGTCCCATTATTACCATAGTCAGTTGTACTATATTGATTAACCTAACACCATTAATGAATGGTCCAGACCCTATTTTGGGTGTAATTTTTATCAACTCGAATTGAGTTGTAATATATAATAATTTACTTATGATCATTACACCTTTGAGTGATTAATTAGTGTCTCTACCATCCTAGGGTGATATAGAAGAGCTAACCTAAAGGTACTTCCAGTGACACTGGTTTATCACTCAAATCATTAGTGTGTATGATTGTATATATATAATGTGTATTAATTTTAAGTGCTAACCTCTAGTAGAGGTAGGATTATTGCCTAGTGAGTGCAGAATTTACCCTAGGCTACCATTAGTGTTTGTTCAGTATTATGAGCAGCCCAAGTACAAGCCCCACAAGGCTTCACCAACGAGCCAGTATGGATAATGCAGGGAGAATGAAAAGAACCCTTGCAGGTCTTAAAGGCCACTTAACAAGACAGATCAAGAAATGTGAAGATTTGTCACAACAATCTCAAGTTGATTATGCTGACCTGGAAAGCTATTATCAAGCAGCTGCAGGTAAATTTGAGCAAATCAAATGTCAAATAGCAACATATGTGGCTGAACTTGCCAATACTAATTTATCAGAAACAGAAATAGACGACATTATGGTTGATCTTGCGAATTATGAAGATCACACTCAGGCCACGTTACAGCCTTATGTCAAATTAATTGCCCAGAACAAGGCAACAGCAACAACAACAACAGTTGCATCTAATACGAGTCAAGCAGAAGCTCGACTCCATCCAATTAATTTACCCACTTTCTCAGGAAAAGATGAGGAAGATTGGGACGAATTTTGGAACAAATTCGTTGACCTTGTAGACTCAAAACAATCTTTACCAAAGAGTAGTAAATTCTCTTATTTGCAAGGTCAATTATCAGGTGAGGCTAAAACAGTAGTATCCCATCTGAGATTAACTAATGACGGCTATGATCTGGCAGTAAAACTCCTCAAGGATAATTATGCTGATCCAGAAGTAAGAACATCACATTTAGTTCATGAGCTGTTGCATTTACCCCCACCGGAGGCTTCAGCTGATTCACTCCAAGTCTTCAAGCTGGAGGTAGAATCATTGATCAATGCCCTCAGCCTGACAGCAGATACAAACGGGGCTGAGTGGGTCCTGAAAATAATTGTCCAGGAGAAAATACCTAGGGACATATTGAGACAAATGAGTGCTCATTACAATAAAAGTATCTTATCCATGAATGAAATATCTGAAGGTTTAAAGTCAGTAGTTCATCAATTACGAACACACGACAAATTAAAACCACCAAGTAAACCCTCAGAAACCAATAATAGTAAACCACAGAGTACCAAAGGTACTCCAAATCAATCTAGACAATATAATTCAACACCAAAGTGGAACAGTGGCAGTGTGGGCGTATATGCAGTGGGACCCTCCAAGCCTATAGTTACTGTGTCACCCAAGAACGTGACACCAAAGGGTACAGGAAGCTATGGAACATGTTTGTTCTGCAATGAGAAACATTCAATGTACCACTGCTCTAATTATCCTGATAGTGACGCCCATGTTGAGCGACTCAAAGATTTGCAACATTGCACGAGGTGCCTCAGGAAACATAACATCAACGACTGTGATACCCAGTTACACACCTGTAATAGGTGTAACAAAGGTCAGCACCATGCAGCATTGTGTAGAGACACCAAAACAACGTCTCCAAACCCCAAGGTGGAAGATAGCATTCCCACCACAGTACAGTACTGCAAGGTGCAACAAACAAAGAGTGTCCAATCAGCAAAGTCTAAAGGTAATACGACTTTGCCTACTGCCCAAATTACCATCCTGAATAAGAGGGCCAAGGTCCATACCCGAGGGTTGTTTGACCAAGGATCCCAGAGAACATATATCACTCAAAAGTTGGCAGATGAACTACAATTAAGGCCTGTAGCCCAGATGTCATTCAACATCTCAGGGTTTGTAACAGATGCAGGACCTCAGTCTACCAGGTGGTTCAACCATCAGTACGTTTAGGCAGGTACGTCTGTCGAGTACAAGCCATTGTGGTGGACAAAATACCAGTAGACCTACAAGTTCAAGGTCTGAGAGCAACAGCCAAATTCCTGAGAAATAGAGGAATAAAATTGGCAGATAATATTAAGTCTGATCACCTCACCGACTTCGGTCTCCTTGTAGGGACAGACTATTGTCATCGATTCATTGGTAGCCCTACTAAATATCAGGGTATAACCATGTTAAACTCTGCAGGAGGTAAATTACTCTCAGGCCCAGTATCAAGCCTGAGGAGACCTATGCCTGCAGATAAACAATACCAATAGAAATCTAAATTTGTCAGCTGATTATATTTCTCCAGTAGCATTATACTAAGGAGATTACAGCTGACTATACCAACAGAGGTTGATGTTAATATCATCATTTAAAGCTGGAGATGAGTTCATGAGGCTTCAGTGGCAAATCAGTGAAGAGTAGCCTAAAACAGCTACAAGTCACTGCGACCAATGTCACTGAACCCACTGCAGTCTCAGAACCATACTTTACTTTAATGATGGGCTATTCAATCTTCTGAATCAATTAACTAAATTAAACCCCAATAAATCTGATGACTGATTTGATACATTTATTATTTAATCAAGATGTATTCCATGGGCCTCAGTGTTTATATATCAGTGACTAGTTACCTGAACAAACTTCAAGTTATATCTAATGTCACTGATCTCACTGCAGTCCCTGAATCATACTTGACTGTAGTACTTGATCACATTCAGTCTTCTGGGTTAAATAATATGTAATTAGGCTTGAATATTAGCCTTTCAAGAGTTGACAGGGAAATGAAATCGCATTAGACTTCTAACCCCTGCAACTCTAGTACGGGACATCCGTCCTGTACGAACAGACACACAAATGTGTGATTACTAACTACTAACATCAAATTAATCTAATAATTCGAAGGAGGAGTATCGGTGTTCGTCTGTTCTAAATAGGACTTCGACCCGTGAGCAGCCCCTGGGGAATTATGTCGGAAAATCCGACACCATTTAATATATCATACAGATAATAGCTGTATTGTATAAACAAGTTACCCATAGAAAACGTAACTTGTAGTGGAATTACCGTCTATAGAAAATGGGATATCATCACCACATACTATTATAATTCACCAGCTATTCTGCTGGGAATTATTCTTAAATACATTAGTCTTTGGACTTTACCATCATAAAACATCTTATATAAATTAACTTAATTATCAATATTAAAGTAGAGTAAATGTGACCCTTCTATCACTTTCTGACATGTGGACAATGTAAGCCAGGCGTCAGAGAGAAGGAGGAAGGAGCGCAGCCATTGTTGTGTCACCTCCGAGACGTGTGGAGCAAATTTGGCTCCTATCATATCTGGACAATGTCGGCCAGGCGTCAATAGTATGGAGTGTTAGATGCAGCCATTGTTGATACTAGACCAGAGGCTCACACAGGAGCAAATTCGGCTCCTGTTAATTTTACTTGGACGTAGTGTTATGGAAACTAAAAGTGTACCATTATCAACACGCTGTCTACAAATTCAAGTTAAGTGTTCTTTCCGAAACCCATTATCTATCATTAGTGGCCATTAATGTCATTGGGTAGGGTTAGCCGGTTAGAACGCGAAATCGCCTCAAACTAAAGGTAATTAAGCCAGGTCTTTATTGTTCCATGTACTGTATAGTGTTTTCTCTGATATAGCTTGTCATATATAGGATTCTGGCTTCACAGCTAGCGCACTTTTGACAGGTCAAGACGAGGAAGATTTTGTGCACCAGTTACTGGGTGATGGAAGCTACCTCAAAGAGGATAATTTGGTGTCTACACCCTAGTTATACCTGGTGGACTAACCTGCTGTACTATAAGATAAGGAACCTCTTCAATGTATGTAGTTAATTCTGTAGTTTGATTGGCTGCATATATATATAAACTAATAAACCCCCCCCTAATGTGTAGAGGATCGATTTGTGAGATTATAAGATTATTGCAGAAATACAGTCCACTTATCATTATACAAATTGCTATCGAAGTATATAAATTAACGTCTATATATATTCATATAAATTAAATAAATATAAATCTCACAGGTCGGTTCCCACAGGGATCATGTATCCCTGCCCGTTGACCTAGGTGCTCAGGAAGGATTTCCTTCACCAAGTTGACAGACGCCACTGAAGAGGACAGAAACGCTGGTACCACAATTTGTGTTGCTGTGCGCACGCCCAGGCCCCCGAGTCTTACAGGAAGGGAGGCCTGTTTTCACTTTGAGTCGCTGAGAGAAAGGTTGAGGACCTTTATATTATTATATAAAGAGGAGGTTATATATATATAAATTATATATATATACATTATATATATACATATATATATATATATATATATATATATATATATATATATATATATATGTGTGTATATCACGAAAATAAACACGTGATTAAGAATGTGACAATGTCAGACCACGGAGGAAAATGAAACAGGAATATCCTTAAGTACTTTCGTATATTAAATACATCTTCAGAAGGAATCATTCCTTCTGAAGATGTATTTAATATACGAAAGTACTTAAGGATATTCATGTTTCATTTTCCTCCGTGATCTGACATTGTCATATATATATATATATATATATATATATATATATATATATATATATATATATATATATATATATATATATATATATTGGACGAGATATATATATATTGGACGAGACAATCGGAATGATAGCCGACAGAGTGTATCGTGATCCAGCCTGTACTCCTCTTGACATGCCAGAAAGTATTCTGAGGAAACTACTCCAAGCTTGTACTAAAGAGGCACCCTTCTTGAGCCCGGATGGGCACATGTATAAGCAAGTAGATGGGGTCGCCATGGGTTCTCCCCTAGGTGTCCTGTTTGCAAACTTCTACATGGGTACCATCGAGCAAAAAGTCTTAGTCGACATGAACTTGAAACCGGCCATATACTGCAGGTATGTTGACGACATTTTTACACAGGTACTTGATGTCAGACATCTGCAGGAGCTGAAGGAGGCATTTGAGCAGAGTTCCGTGCTGCGTTTCACTTACGAGACGGAAAAGGATGGGAAGCTGCCTTTTCTAGATGTAACAGTCATGGAAAAGGGCGGAGGTTTCCACACTGCAGTCTACACAAAGGAAACAAACATAGGAATGTGCCTAAATGCCAACAGCGACTGCCCTGACAGGTACAAGAGGAGTGTTGTTAACGCATACGTCGACCGTGCTCTCAGCCACAGCTCAGAATGGAAGCAAGTCGACGAAGAACTCTGTAGGGTAAGGCAGGTCCTAGTCAATAACGGCTTCTCCAATGGTTTCATCGAAGACATCATAAGAAGGAAAGTGAAAAGCCATGCAACCTCCGAAGAGACAACTAACACAACACCTATACCCCCTATTAGACTATTTTACAGGAACTTCTTTTCCACAGCTCATAAAACAGAGGAAAGGGTCCTGAAAGATATTGTTAATAGAAACGTTATCCCTACAGACAAAAATCAGAGGATACAACTGACGATTTACTATAAAACCAGAAAAACGGCCAGCCTACTCATGAGAAACTCTCCAGACACAAAACAGAACGCTTTAAAAGAGACTAACGTCGTCTATGCCTTCAAATGCCCACTTGGGGACTGTAAGCTCCAAAAAACCCAGTATATAGGCAAGACAACAACATCTCTTTCTAGGCGTTTAACGATGCATAAGCAACAGGGCTCCATTAAGGAACATATAATCTCTTCCCATAACCAAACCATCGCCAGAGAAATCCTGGTAAACAACACAGAAATCATCGATAGATACAGCGATAGCAGACGGCTTGACGTTTGCGAGGCACTACACATCAAGAAGTCAACACCAGCAATCAACAGCCAATTATTGCACAACTATATTCTACCCACCTCAAGACTCCGCTCCAATATAGGAGCATCAAGAAATATGGACCAATAGGCTTTCTACAAACACTTCTATTCAATACCCATTGTTTCTGTTCTGTCTTGTGTTGATACTTTTAATACCCTATTAATATCCCCTAGTGTTCTGTCTTGTGTTAATGCCACATCACCCTTCCCACCTCACTCAAATGTAATGCCACATCACCCTTCCCACCTCACTCAAATGTAGATATATATATATATATATATATATATATATATATATATATATATATATATATATATATATATATATATATATATATATATATATATATATATATAATCAATCACTCACCCTCGGGAGAGGGTGCCCGACAGCTGGGTGGACAGTGCTTCGGATTCGTAGTCCTGTGATTCCGGGTTCGATCCCCGGTGGAGGCGGAGATAAATGGGCAAAATGTTTCTTTCACCCTGATGCCCCTGTTACCTTGCAATAAATAGGTACCTGGGAGTTAGACAGCTGCTACGGGCTGCTTCTTGTGGTGTGCAACAAAAAGGAGGCCTGGTCGAGGATCGAGCCACGGGGACGCTAATCCCCGAAATCATCTGAAGATAACCTCAGGATTACAACTCTGCCTAGTGTGAGATTCTCTTGCTGCCTAGTGTCAGGCACTCATCCTCACAAGTACCAGGTACCACACAAAAGAGTGTGTCAGCTGCAGTTTATAGGGTTACAACTGTAGGCTGAATTACCTGCAGAGATATATATATGCTCTAGGGCCTCCCTCTCCCCACCCATTCATTAACTCCTGAGACAAGTAGTGGTGGATGAAAAGTGAGAAATATAGGCTGTAAAACACAATGAAAGAGAGAGAGAGAGAGAGAGAGAGAGAGAGAGAGAGAGAGAGAGAGAGAGAGAGAGAGAGAGAGAGAGAGAGAGAGAGAGAAAGAGAGAGAGAAAGAGAGAGAGAAAGAGAGAAAGAGAGAAAGAGAGAGAGAGAGAGAGAGAGAGAGAGAGAGAGAGAGAGAGAGAGAGAGAGAGAGAGAGAGAGAGAGAGAGAGAAAGAGAGAGAGAAAGAGAGAGAGAAAGAGAGAAAGAGAGAGAGAGAGAGAGAGAGAGAGAGAGAGAGAGAGAGAGAGAGAGAGAGAGAGAGAGAGAGAGAGAGAGAGAGAGAGAGAGAGAGAGAGAGAAAGAGAGAGAGAGAGAGAGAGAGAGAGAAAGAGAGAGAGAGAGAGAGAGAGAGAGAGAGAGAGAGAGAGAGAGAGAGAGAGAGAGAGAGAGAGAGAGAGAGAGAGAGAGAGAGAGAGAGAAAGAGAGAGAGAGAGAGAAGAGAGAGAGAGAGAGAGAGAGAGAGAGAGAGAGAGAGAGAGAGAGAGAGAGAGAGAGAGAGAGAGAGAGAGAGAGAGAGAGAGAGAGAGAAAGAAAGAGAGAGAGAGAGAGAGAGAGAGAAAGAAAGAGAGAGAGAGAGAGAGAGAGTGTAGGAACTATGCGGTCTCAGTAACATTTAAGATATTAAATCTTTGTCTCCGTAAATCCAGAAAAAGTGGCCGGGATACAAACCCCGCCGTCACCTGCCATTTGTTAAAGCGACACAAACTACCATTCAACCACAGGGTTCGACTGTCACATCTGGCGCCAGGTGGTAAGACCGGGCACGACTGTCACATCTGGCGCCACGTGGTAAGACCGGGCACGACTGTCACATCTGGCGCCACGTGGTAAGACCGGGCACGACTGTCACATTTGGCGCCACGTGGTAAGACCGGGCACGACTGTCACATCTGGCGCCACGTGGTAAGACCGGGCACGACTGACACATCTGGCGCCACGTGGTAAGACCGGGCACAACTGTCACATCTGGCGCCACGTGGTAAGACCGGGCACGACTGTCACATCTGGCGCCACGTGGTAAGACCGGGCACGACTGTCACATCTGGCGCCACGTGGTAAGACCGGGCACGACTGACACATCTGGCGCCACGTGGTAAGACCGGGCACAACTGTCACATCTGGCGCCACGTGGTAATTGCCAGTTCCAGAACGTTTTCTCACAACTATTGTCTACTACGCAAAACCTCGTTCATGTATTATTTACAGGCATCTCAATGTTTTTTTGTGCATTATACAATTATTCTCTCAAAGTGCAGGGGGGAGGAAACAGCTTTGTGTTTCAAGACTTGTAATTATGTGAAGTGTTGTGGGTGAGGAGCGGGAGGAGGAGGTGGAGGAAGCACAGGACAAGTCACAGAATTCTCCTGAGTGTTCTCTGTTGTTCGTCAGAACAACTCACGTCACATTGGTTATGACTGAGTCTTCATATCAAACATTGTTATATTATACGCAGTTCAGTCAATACTCAGTTAAGTCATTTGTGTAAATGACTTGACTGCAGGAGTTGAGTCTTTTATGTCGATGTTTGCAGATGATGCAAAACTAATGAGGAGTGTTGAGACAGATGAGGATTACAAGATTCTCCAAGATGACTTGAACCAGTTACAGAGCTGCTCCGAGAAATGGCTGCCATAGTTCAACACCAGCCAATGTAAAGTGATGGAAATGGGATCAGGAGCCTCGAGACCGAAAGGCCAATACAGGATAAAGGTAAACTACCTTCACTGTAACTAGAGAAAGACCTGGGGATGGACCTAACACCAAACATAACTCCAGCGACTCTTGTAAGTAGAATAACGTCAGCAGCATTGTTACGGCCTCATTTAACCGTAACCAGCTTCTTTTAATTAAACGTTCTATAGGGGTTTAGTGCCTCTTCTTACCAGATCCAACCCCAAGTCAGGGTTAAGTTATTAAGAACTGAACAGTAATAAACAATCCATCGGGAATGGGGGGGTAAACAACATTAAACAAAACCATCACCACATGTACTTCAGTCTTATGTACAAATATATACACCTATTACATATCAGAAATATATTTCGGATATATCACTTTCACTCGGGACAATACAAGAAATCTTGCGATCTTCTAGCACAGCGAGTCTTCCTTCATACAAAACCCAAGGTTCCCTCCCGGAGTCTTTCTTCTGAGTTACACACGTTGGCGAGTCCATTTTTCTCAGTAATTCACAGACAGTTCTCCACAGTATCTAAACACTAGCTTGAAACTCGAGCAACATGTAGCTGGCTTCCTCTAAAGGGTTCACCTCTATCAAACCTTAACTTAGAGGAAAGACAGACGCTAATTCCATCTATTAACACAAATGGGTCACCGCGAGATGTCATTCCAACTATCAATAGCTCGCTGGCTACCACAGAAAATTCACTGTCTCCCACGACTAGGAACCACTTATTCCTGCCAAAACATGTCGTGCATTCAGGATTGCCCTTGCTGACGACTCCTGTTGGACTGCCTATTGTCGTGCAAGGTTCCCCCCACATCACATCAGAGGACAAAATATTGTAGAGTAAAAAGGAAACTACACAGGTGTCAGTTAGACCACAGCCTTCCACCGAGGCACATAAAATGGGGTCAGGTGCGGGCAATAGATGGCACTAACATCGCCACAGACGTTACGCTTGTCAGAACATCCCTCAGAAACTTGAATAAGGAGGCTTTTAGGTCACCGTATACCGCCAATGTGCTAGTCTTAAAGTATGTCGCCCCTTCGAGAACCAACCACCTAAATAAATACATAAGGAAGCTCGAAAACGTGCGGATGGTTGCAACGAGACTCGTTCCAAAGCTGCGAGGGATGAGGTACGAAGACAGACTGAAGCATCTAAACATGACCACGTTAGAAGGAAGGAGGGACAGGGGGCCATGATACAGACATATCAATTACTTAAAGGATTAGGAAAGTGGAAACAGAGGAAATGTTTACAATTAATACCAATAAAACAACGGGGCACGGAAGTAAGCTTGAGGCTCATATGTGTTATAGAGATTTTATAAAGTTTTCTTTTATCATAAGGGTAGTGAGTAAATGAAATGACTTAAAGGAGCAAGTTGTAGAGCAAACTACATTCATATCTTTAAAAGCAAGTATGATAGAGAAATGGACCAGGAGTCATTGCATTAGACAACGAACGGCTAGAAAAACGGGATCCATGAGCTAGAGTTCAAAAATGCAGGTAAAAATAGGTGAGTAGAGAACACTAGAGAGCAGAGAGAGATACAAGGGTGGCCAGAAAGAGGTACCTCAGTCTGAGAAGAGAAGCAAAGAAGCAGTACGAAAATGGCATAACAAAGCCAAAACACAACCAAAACTGCTATACAGCCACATCAGAAGGAAAACTACAATGAAATATCATGCAATGAAACTGAGATAGGAAGAGAATGGGTACTCAAAGAACGACAAAGAGGTGCGTGAATAACTCAACATTAAATTCCAGGAGGACTTTACAATAGAGCAAAGAGACGTCCCTGTACTAAGAGGGGTGGCGATAAATCAAGAAGCCTTGGAAGATATTGAAATAACCAGAAAGAAGGTTAGAAGGTATCTGCTAGATCTAGATGTGACTAAGGCAGTTGGACCTGATGGAAACTCACCATGAATGATAAAAGAGGGGGCAGATGCACTTTGCTTTCCACTATCTATTAGTGAATAACAAGTCACTAGAAACAGGAGACCTACCTGAAAGTTGGAAGACAGCTAACATAAAATTAGGACGAGACAAAATGTAAAATTAGGATTAGAGTCAGAATGAGAGAAAGATCTGGGGGTTGATATCACACCAGACCTGTCCCCTGAACCTCACATCAAAAGGATAACCTTAGCTGCGCATGCAAGGCTGGTGAACATAAGAACTTCCTTCAGAATACTGTGTAAGGAATCATTCTCCATTCTCATGATCAGTCTCTGTGGTGTAGTGGTAAGACACTCGCCTGGCGTTCCGCGAGCGCTATGTCATGGGTACGTATCCTGGCCGGGGAGGATTTACTGGGCGCAAATCCTTAACTGTAGCCTCTGTTTAACGCAACAGTAAAATGTGTACTTGGATGAAAAAACGATTCTTCGCGGCAGGGGATCGTATTCCAGGGACCATAGGATTAAGGACTTGCCCGAAACGCTACGCGTACTAGTGGCTGTACAAGAATGTAACAACTCTTGTATATATCTCAAAAAAAAAAAAAATCAGAACTTTATATCCCTCATATGTCAGATCAATACTGGAATATGCAGCTCCAGCCTGGAGTCCACATCTAGTCAAACACAAAGGCACACGCACTAGGGGACACAGGTGGAAACTGAGTGCCCAAATGAGCCACAGAGATATTATGAAGAACTTTTTTAGTGTCAGAGTGGTTGACAAATGGAATGCAATAGGAAGTGATGTGGTGGAGGCTGACTCCATACACAGTTTCAAGTGCAGATATGATAGAGCCCAATAGGCTCTGGAACCTGTACACCTGTTGATTGACGGTTGAGAGGCGGGACCAAAAAGCCAGAGCTCAACCCCCGCAAGCACAATTAGGTGAGTACAATTAGGTGAGTACAAAACGAAGTTTAAAAAGGTTCAGAGTATGCCACCAGATTAACCCCCGAGCTGAAAAAAAAGGATCTATGAGGAAAGATTACTGGAACTGAACCTCATTTCTGCCTTACGAACTGCAAGACAGAAGAGTAAGGGGAGACATGATCACTAACTACAAAGTTCTCAGAGGAATTGGCAGGGTAGATAAAGATAAACCGCTTAACATGGGTTGTCCACGAAGGAGACAAGGGTGAAAACTGAGTACCCAAATGAGCAACAGGGACGTTAGATAGTACTTTTCAGTGTCCGAGTAGTTAACAGATGAACTGCATTAGGCAGTGATGTGGTGGAGGCTGACTCCATACACAGTTTCAAAAATAGATATGATAGAGCCCAGTAGGCTCAGGAATCTGTACACCAGTTGATTGACAGTTGTGAGGCGGGACCAAACAGCCAGAGCTCAACCAACTCAAGCACAATTAGGTTAGTACATGTTTCTACACAAAACACATATAAACGCACACAAACCCTCCCATACAAACATTCATTAACATAAAAATACATGAGCATATACACACCAAGGGAGACAAACACACACGAATACACACAATATACAGGTTAATAAGGCGACAACGTCAGCGTTCTTTTAAACTCTATCTTTGAAAATAATAACAACGACCTAAGAGGCATCAACAGAATAATAACAACGACCTAAGAGGCATCAACAGAATAATAACAACGACCTAAGAGGCATCAACAGAATAATAACAAC
The DNA here is from genome assembly GCF_040958095.1 of Procambarus clarkii. Taxonomy (NCBI): domain Eukaryota; kingdom Metazoa; phylum Arthropoda; class Malacostraca; order Decapoda; family Cambaridae; genus Procambarus; species Procambarus clarkii. Next base: position 12,775,236 of record NC_091181.1, on the reverse strand, counting down.
GACCTAAGAGGCATCAACAGAATAATAACAACGACCTAAGAGGCATCAACAGAATAATAACAACGACCTAAGAGGCATCAACAGAATAATAACAACGACCGAAGAGGCATCAACAGAATAATAACAACGACCGAAGAGGCATCAACAGAATAATAACAACGACCGAAGAGGCATCAACAGAATAATAACAACGACCTAAGAGGCATCAACAGAATAATAACAACGACCTAAGAGGCATCAACAGAATAATAACAACGACCTAAGAGGCATCAACAAAATAATAACAACGACCTAAGAGGCATCAACAAAATAATAACAACGACCTAAGAGGCATCAACAAAATAATAACAACGACCTAAGAGGCATCAACAAAATAATAACAACGACCTAAGAGGCATCAACAAAAAGGCTTCTTTTCCCTAGCAGTTTAAATGACGTCACTACACCCTTTTGTTACAAATGAATGGAAGACGTGTTGCCATTATTACCGTGATGCAGTTTATTGACACGAAAAAAAATTATTAACTGCAATAGAAGTGGAATACCAAGATAACCGATAGTACAGAGGTGCACTGCTAAGTGTTCCTTTCTCGTCTTCACTAACGTGCAGGAGCACTGTTAACCTTTATCTTCCGAGACCATTCGTGTACCACAACTCCTCGACAGAGCGAATATATAAACATGTAATACACGGGTGCAGGGGCCTGAGGATCACTTCAACCGACAATAATAAGAATTAGGCGGAAGAGTTCGGGTAACGATGGCACGTGAATGGCAGCTGACCTTTCACAGCCTGAGTGCCAGAGGTAACTTTACAGCACGCAAGAAATATATGCACATTGACCTTTATCAAGCTAAACCTCTGAAACAAAGAAAAACGTCGAGAAAATTCAATGTATGTCGTACCTAGTAGCCAGAACGCACTTCTTGGCCTACTATGCAAGGCCCGATTTGCCTAATAGGCCGAGTGATTTTCTTTATTTTCAATAAATTGTTTCCAATTAGTTTATTTGAATTATTATTATTATATTATATTAAAAACATAAATTATAGACTTAAATAAGTCAATAATTTATGTTCCTAAAATAATATAATAATAATATTTCAAAACCACTAATTGGAAACAATATTTTGAAAAAAAGAAAATCACTCGGCCTATTAGGCAAATCGGGCCTTGCGTAGTAGGCTGAGAAGTGAGTTCTAGCTATTAGGTACGACATATATATATTTATGTTGTACCTAGTAGCCAGACTGCAGTACTTGGACTACCATGTAAGGCTCATTTTGCCTAATAAACCAAGTTTTCCTGAATTTATATGTTTTTCTAATTGTTACTTATGAAGAAGTAAGACTATAATCCACAAAGAACTCAGTATATAGGCAAGACAACAACGTCTCTTTCCTGGCGATTAACAATGCATAAGCAACAGGGCTCCATCAAGGAACATATAGTCTTTTCTCACAACCAGACCATCACCAGAGAAATCTTAACAAACCACACAGAAATTATCGATAGGTACAGCGATAGCAAGCGGCTTGACATCAGCGAGGCACTACACATCAAAAAGTCAACACCAGCAATCAACAGCCAATTAATGCACAACTACATACTACCTACTTCAAGACCCCGAACCAATATGGAAGCAGCAAGAGGAAGAATGGGCCTATAGGCCATCTGCAGTTACTTCCATTCATATGTTCACTTATCCAATTTATACCCATTGTTTTGTGTTCTGTCTTGTGTTTGTCACCTCACCCAAAACTTTTGTACCATGTCACCTCATTCAATAGAGCATAAGTACGAAGAATTTGTGTGTAAATTAAGTCATTGAAAATGTAATACAAATTACGAAACGCGTTCAGGCGCCAGACAATTAAATAATGAGTTTTGGAGAATTGTTATTTATATTACCACCGACAGTGAAGAAAAACATAAGAAATATTGAGAATATTCGGGTTGGAATTATTATTCCTACCCTTTGGTCATATTCAACAACACACACACACACACAAACATTTATTTAACCTGACACAATATAATATATATATATTAATATATTAATATATATATATATATATATATATATATATATATATATATATATATATATATATATATATATATATATATATATATATATATATGTCGTACCTAGTAGCCAGAACGCACTTCTCAGCCTACTATGCAAGGCCCGATTTGCCTAATAAGCCAAGTTTTCCTGAATTAATATATTTTCTCTAATTTTTTTCTTATGAAATGATAAAGCTACACAATTCATTATGTATGAGGTCAATTTTTTTTTTATTGGAGTTAAAAATAAACGTTGATATATGACCGAACCTAACCAAGCCTCCCTAACCTAACCTATCTTAATAGGTTAGGTTAGGTGGCCGAAAAAGTTAGGTTAGGTTAGGTTAGGTAGGTTAGGTAGTCGAAAAACAATTAATTCATGAAAACTTGGCTTATTAGGCAAATCGGGCCTTGCATAGTAGGCCGAGAAGTGCGTTCTGGCTACTAGGTACGACATATATATATATATATATATATATATATATATATATATATATATATATATATATATATATATATATATATATATATACATATATATATATATATATATATATATATATATATATATATATATATATATATATATATATATATATATTAGTATATTTTGGTAGCAGTCTTTCCTGTAGACATATATTATTAAATATGACCGAAAAAGTAAGATTAATAATTCTAACACGAATTTTCTCAATCTTTCGTACATTTCTTTTCACTGTTGGAGGTAATTCAAAAATCAATTCTCCAAAATTCATTTTTATTTCTAGTCTGACGCGACACTTGAGCGCGTTTCGTAAAACTTATTACATTTTCAAAGACTTTACACATACACAACTGAATAGAACTTACATATCTCCGATTTGTTTATATCTACATTTGAGTGAGGTGGATGGGGTGAGGTGGTATTTAATACGGTATTAATTTCATCAACACAAGACAGAACACGAAACAATGGGTATTGAAATGGAAGCGATTGTAGAAAGCCTATTGGTCCATATTTCTTGATGCTTCTATATTGGAGCGGAGTCTTGAGGTGGGTAGAATATAGTTGTGCATTAATTGGCTGTTGATTGCTGGTGTTGACTTCTTATTATGCAGTGCCTCGCAAACGTCAAGCCGTCTGCTATCGCTGTATCTATCGATGATTTCTGTGTTGTTTACTAGGATTTCTCTGGCGATGGTTTGGTTGTGGGAAGAGATTATATGTTCCTTAATGGAGCCCTGTTGCTTATGCATCGTTAAACGCCTAGAAAGAGATGTTGTTGTCTTGCCTATATACTGGGTTTTTTGGAGCTTACAGTCCCCAAGTGGGCATTTGAAGGCATAGACGACGTTGGTCTCTTTTAAAGCGTTCTGCTTTGTGTCTGGAGAGTTTCTCATGAGTAGGCTGGCCGTTTTTCTGGTTTTATAGTAAATCGTCAGTTGTAGCCTCTGATTTTTGTCTGTAGGGATAACGTTTCTATAAACAATATCTTTCAGGACCCTTTCCTCGGTTTTATGAGCTGTGGAAAAGAAGTTCCTGTAAAATAGTCTAATAGGGGGTATAGGTGTTGTGTTAGTTGTCTCTTCAGAGGTTGCATGGCGTTTCACTTTCCTTCTTATGATGTCTTCGACGAAACCATTGGAGAAGCCGTTGTTGACTAGGACCTGCCTTACCCTACAGAGTTCTTCGTCGACTTGCTTCCATTCTGAGCTGTGGCTGAGAGCACGGTCGACATATGCGTTAACAACACTCCTCTTGTACCTGTCTGGGCAGTCGCTGTTGGCATTTAGGCACATTCCTATGCTCGTTTCCTTAGTGTAGACTGCAGTGTGGAAACCTCCGCTCTTTTCCATGACTGTTACATCTAGAAAGGGCAGCATCCCATCCTTTTCCATCTCGTAAGTGAAACGCAGCACGGAACTCTGCTCAAATGCCTCCTTCAGCTCCTGCAGATGTCTGACATCAGGTACCTGTGTAAAAATGTCGTCAACATACCTGCAGTATATGGCCGGTTTCAAGTTCATGTTGACTAAGACTTTTTGCTCGATGGTACCCATGTAGAAGTTTGCAAACAGGACACCTAGGGGAGAACCCATGGCGACCCCATCTACTTGCTTATACATGTGCCCATCCGGGCTCAAGAAGGGTGCCTCTTTAGTACAAGCTTGGAATAGTTTCCTCAAAATATTTTCTGGTGTGTCAAGAGGAGTACAGGCTGGATCACGATACACTCTGTCGGCTATCATCCCGATTGTCTCGTCCACAGGTACGTTGGTAAACAGCGATTCTACGTCCATCGAGGCTCTTATCCCTGTGGCCCGTGTGCCCCGCAGTAAGTCAACAAATTCCTTTGGAGACTTCAGGCTGAAGGCGCAAGGAACATAAGGAGTCAGCAGGCCGTTGAGTCGTTTTGCCTACTATGCACTTCGTTTGCACTTCTCAGCCTACTATGCAAGGCCCGATTTGCCTAATAAGCCAAGTTTTCATGAATTAATATATTTTCTCTAATTATTTTCTTATGAAATGATAAAGCTACCCATTTCATTATGTATGAGGTCAATTTTTTTTTATTGGAGTTAAAATTAACGTAGATATATGACCGAACCTAACCAACCCTACCTAACCTAACCTAACCTATCTTTATAGGTTAGGTTAGGTTAGGTAGCCGAAAACGTTAGGTTAGGTTAGGTTAGGTAGGTTAGGTTGTCGAAAAAACATTAATTCATGAAAACAAGGCTTATTAGGCAAATCAGGCCTTGCATAGTAGGCTGAGAAGTGAGTTCTGGCTACTAGGTACGACATATATATATATATATATATATATATATATATATATATATATATATATATATATATATATATATATATTTATGATCGATGTTCCCTTCGGGAATCTTAATTTTAAGATGAATAGGAAAACCAGGGATATACTGAACATCTTGTATCAGAATCTTTACTTTAAAAAACATAACGTTTCGAATACTTCTCGTATTCATCATCAGATCTAAAAGAAAAAACAGAAATCACAATCAAATAGCTGGTAAACAAAGAACTCATACTGAATATAATTGCCTATCAAAGAAAGGAAAATGCTTAAAAAACAAAACACTTAAGCGCACTTAAAGTGATCAATACAAATAAAGCTTATTAACTGTCACATATATTAAAACTAATTTAAAATCAATTAAACTACAAGATGAAATTTATAACTACTAAAACAAACCATTCCATTAAACTTACGTGAAGTGATCAGAAGTGAAACTTGATACCTAACATATAGATACTAAACACTATAACAAATATTTACATAATGACTACAAATCTATAAAAAATGTATGTAAAATACAAACAGAATAAACGACAATTATAAAGTACTAACCAAAATCTTATAAAAAACTCAAATATTAAATAAAATTAAATACCAAAAAATGTATTATATATCCTAAATAAAAGATTATATTAATGTACAATGTTAGACTTGAAATAAGTAAGAAAGGGCAAAGACATAGTAAACTAAACAAAATTAAACTACCAAAATAAACTAAAAATCAAATTACAGGGCCTACAATTGTACAGTGTACAATTGAACAGCTGAAAGGTTGCTATTTAACAGAGGCCGCAGCTCCTTTATATATAAGGATTCCATTACTCTCAAATCTGACTGGCCATTCATACAAGTGTCCAGAATTTTAAAATCAGTTTCCAGCAGAGAATGATCAAACTCATAACAATGGTTTCTAATCTCCGAAAATGCTGGTTTAGACAATGGTAATCCAGTCCTAAAAGATAATCCCCGGTGCTCAAGTATCCTAATCTTAAAGTTCCGAATGGAACTCCCGACATATCCAGCATTACAGCTGGAACAATTATACATATATACGACATTTGAGCACAAGGGGGTAGGCACTTTATCTTTAAATTTAAAATAAGAGCCTATGGTATTTGTGTTGCCAAAAATAAATCTAAAGTCTACTTGAGGATAACACTGCTGCAACAGTCTCCTCAAACGACTCCTTACAGAAAAGCTAATACTGCCATAAAATGGTAATTTAATATATTTAAGATCCCTTTCCACTGTAGTAATCCTACACGATGGGTGAAACTTCTTATTTAAGAAATTCCTTATAAAAGTATAAACCATATGCACAGGATAACCATTATTTGAAAAAAATTTCACAAGAAAATTAATTTCCTGATCAAAGTTATTCCAATTAGAACATAAAACAAAGGCCCTATTCAGTAGAGTGTTAATAGCATTTTTCTTAAAAATATCAGGAACAAAGGAATTAAAATTTAAACCTAAACCAGTAAAGGTTAGTTTCCTAAAAACATTAGTGTTGAACCCATTGAGGTTATTCACTTTTACATCAAGACACGACAATGAATTATCAACTTCACACTCTGCAGTAAACCGTATATTACTATGTTGTGCATTAAGATACTCTCTAAATTTCTCAATATGACACTGGTCCCTAAACAACAAAAAATAATATTTATAATAATATTTATTATAAACAAATTGATGGAGTAGCAATGGGGTCTCCTTTAGGTCCTGCACTGGCTAATACTTTTTTGAGTTTTCACGAAATAAATTGGCTTGATAATTGTCCTTCGGCCTTTAAACCAGTCTTGTACAGGAGATATGTAGATGACACTTTTTTGTTGTTTAGGGACCAGTGTCATATTGAGAAATTTAGAGAGTATCTTAATGCACAACATAGTAATATACGGTTTACTGCAGAGTGTGAAGTTGATAATTCATTGTCGTTTCTTGATGTAAAAGTGAATAACCTCAATGGGTTCAACACTAATGTTTTTAGGAAACTAACCTTTACTGGTTTAGGTTTAAATTTTAATTCCTTTGTTCCTGATATTTTTAAGAAAAATGCTATTAACACTCTACTGAATAGGGCCTTTGTTTTATGTTCTAATTGGAATAACTTTGATCAGGAAATTAATTTTCTTGTGAAATTTTTTCAAATAATGGTTATCCTGTGCATATGGTTTATACTTTTATAAGGAATTTCTTAAATAAGAAGTTTCACCCATCATGTAGGATTACTACAGTGGAAAGGGATCTTAAATATATTAAATTACCATTTTATGGCAGTATTAGCTTTTCTGTAAGGAGTCGTTTGAGGAGACTGTTGCAGCAGTGTTATCCTCAAGTAGACTTTAGATTTATTTTTGTCAACACAAATACAATAGGCTCTTATTTTAAATTTAAAGATAAAGTGCCTACCCCCTTGTGCTCAAATGTCGTATATATGTATAATTGTTCCAGCTGTAATGCTGGATATGTCGGGAGTTCCATTCGGAACTTTAAGATTAGGATACTTGAGCACCGGGGATTATCTTTTAGGACTGGATTGCACTTGTCTAAACCAGCATTTTCGGAGATTAGAAACCATTGTTATGAGTTTGATCATTCTCTGCTGGAATCTGATTTTAAAATTATGGACACTTGTATAAATGGCCAGTCAGATTTGAGAGTAATGGAATCCTTATAAATAAAGGAGCTGCGGCCTCTGCTAAATAGCAACCTTTCAGCTGTTCAATTGTACACTGTATAGTGCACAGTAGGCCCTGTAATTTGATTTTTAGTTTATTTTGGTAGTTTAATTTTGTTTAGTTTACCATGTCTTTGCCCTTTCTTACTTATTTCAAGTCTTAACATTGTACATTAATGTAATCTTTTATTTAGGATATATAATACATTTTTTGGTATTTAATTTTATTTAATATTTAAGTTTTTTATAAGATTTTGGTTAGTACTTTATAATTGTCGTTTATTCTGTTTGCATTTTACATACATTTTTTATAGATTTGTAGTCATTATATAAATATTTGTTATAGTGTTTAGTATCTATGTGTTAGGTATCAAGTTTCACTTTTGATCACTTCACGTAAGTTTAATGGAATGGTTTGTTTTAGTAGTCATAAATTTCATCTTGTAGTTCAATTGATTTTAAATTAGTTTTAATATATGTGACAGTTAATAAGTTTTATTTGTATTGATCACTTTAAGTGCGCTTAAGTGTTTTGTTTTTTAAGCATTTTCCTTTCTTTGATAGGCAATTATATTCAGTATGAGTTCTTTGTTTACAAGCTATTTGATTGTGATTTCTGTTTTTTCTTTTAGATCTGATGATGAATACGAGAAGTATTCGAAACGTTACGTTTTTTAAAGTAAAGATTCTGATACAAGATGTTCAGTATATCCCTGGTTTTCCTATTCATCTTAAAAAAAAAAAAAAATATATATATATATATATATATATATATATATATATATATATATATATATATATATATATATATATATATATATAGAGAGAGAGAGAGAGAGAGATATGTCGTACCTAGTAGCCAGAACGCACTTGTCAGCCTACTATGCAAGGCCCGATTTGACTAATAAGCCAAGTTTTAACGAATTAATTATTTTTCGCCTACCTAACCTAACCTAACTTTTTCGGCTACCTAACCTAACCTAACTTTTTCGGCTACCTAACCTAACCTAACTTTTTCGGCTACCTAACCTAACCTAACCTAACCTATAGAGATAGGTTAGGTAGAGTTGGTTAGGTTCGGTCATATATCTACGTTAATTTTAACTCCAATAAAAAAAATTGACCTCATACATAATGAAATGGGTAGCTTTATCATTTCATAAGAAAAAAATTTGAGAAAATATGTTAATTCAGGAAAACTTGGCTTATTAGGCAAATCGGGCCTTGTACAGTAGGCCGAGAAGTGCGTTCTGGCTACTAGGTACGACAAATATGTATATATACTATTAAATATGACCGAAAAAGTAAGATTAATAATTCTAACACGAATTTTCTCAATATTTCTTATATTTCTTTTCACTGTTGATGGTAACTGAAAAATCAATTCTCCAAAATTCATTTTTATTTCTAGTCTGGCGCGACACTTGAATGCGTTTCGTAATAACTTATTACATTTTCAAAGACTTTAGTTTACACACACACAACTAAAACTAAACAGAGTTTAAACAGCCTCATGGAAAGGAGCGGAGGTTCCCACACTGCAGTCTACACTAAGGAAACAAACATAGGAATGTGCCTCAATGCCAACAGTGACTGCCCAGACAGGTACAAGAGGAGTGTCGTTAACGCTTATGTCGACTGTGCTCTCAGCCACAGCTCAGGATGGAAGCAAGTCGATGAAGAGCTCTCTAGGGTAGGTCTAGGGCAGGGTCTCGGTAGGTAGGGTAGGTCTCTAGGGCTTCAACAACGGCTTCTCCAATTTTTTCGTTGAATGCATTATGAGAAGGAAGGTGAAACGCCTTGCAACCTCTGAAGAGACAACTAACTCAATACCTGTACCCCCTATTAGACTATTTTACAGGAACTTCTTTTCCACAGCTCATTAAACGGAGGAAAGGGTCTTGAAAGATATTGTTAATAGAAACGTTATCCCTACAGACAAAAATCAGAAGATACAATTGACGATCTACTATAAAACCAAGAAAACGGCCAACCTACTCATGAGAAAGTCCCCAGACACAAAGCAGAACGCTTTAAAAGAGACCAATGTCGTCTATGCCTTCAAATGCCCACTTAGGGAATGTAAGCTTCAAAGAATTCAGTATATAGACAAGACATCAACATCTCTTTCCAGGCTATTAACGATGCATAAGCAACAAGGCTCCATTAAGGAACATATAATCTCTTCCCACAGCCAGACCATCACCAGAGAAGTCTTACCAAAAAACACGGAAATCATCAATAGATACAGCGATAGCAGGCGGCTTGATATCTGCGAGGCACTACACATTAAGAAGTCGACACCAGCAATCAACAGCCAATTAATGCACAACTATATTCTACCCACTTCAAGACACCAAACCAATATAGAAGCATCAAGAAATATGGGCCAATAGGCCCTTTCCAGTTACTTCCATTCTTCCCTTTAACTTATAAAATATTATACCCATTGTTTCGTGTTCTGTCTTGTGTTGAAAGTTTGTTTTCACCTCATCCAAAACTGTTGTAACATATCACCTCACCAAAATGCAGGTATAAAATCGAAGCTGTTTAAACTCTGTTCAGTTTCAGTTGTGTGTGTGTAAACTAAAGTCTTTGAAAATGTAATAAGTTATTACGAAACACGTTCAAGTGTCGCGTCAGACTAGAAATAAAAATGAATTTTAGAGGTAACTGATGGTAACTGATTTTTCAGTTACCATCAACAGTGAAAAGAAATATAAGAAATATTGAGAAAATTCGTGTTAGAATTATTAATCTTACTTTTCGGTCATATTTAATAATATATAAATATATATATGTATATATATATATATATATATATATATATATATATATATATATATATATATATATATATATATATATATATATATATATATTATAATATTTTGGTAGCAGTCTTTCCTGTAGACATATATAATTAAATATGACCGAAAAAGTAAGATTAATAATTCTAACACGAATTTAATCTATCTTTCTTACGTTTCTTTTCACTGTTGATGGTAATTCAAAGATCAATTCTCCAAAATTCATTTTTATTTCTAGTCTGACGTGACACTTGTCACGTGGGGGTGGGCGGTCCGGGGCTCTGCTAACACTTAACTGCTAGGGGCTCAAAGGGCCCAAATACTCAGCCCCTCCGACTCCCTGGATTCACCGGAGTCTCCTTGGTCACACAAGATAGGACCAACGATGCCCACCTCCGCAGGTCTTTGCTTCCACCACAAAGGGGTGCCACTGATTCACCCTGGAAGCCCTTCAGTCAACCACGGGGAAACTGCTGTTAACAGTTCCGGCCTAGACCCGTGGGGGAGTGAAGGAAGACTCAGGCTTACCTATAAACATAACCTCCCTGAGTCTTGCCTGCCAGACAAAAAAAAGGTTGCAGGAACTCCTTTCCCGCCTGTCTTCTCTATCTTCCTCTTAGCAAGGTCGCCAGCTGGGTTATTATATCTGCACCCCAGCAATGCAGTTCAGTGGGTGTATCATATATCGTTTGTAGCCAGAAATGTATGCTCATAGAGAAATATCACAAATGGAGGCACACTCAAACACAGTAATAAAATGTGTGGATTTACTGATGCAAATTACATGAACACACACACACAATCACAAGTAATACATGAATATGGAATACGGATAATGAGTCTGGAGATCGTCAGCCTCTTCTTCCACGACCATCCAACGCTCCTTCTACTGGGCAGGAAGACAGGAGTCTCACACTCTCACAGGAGGGCCTCTTCACCACGGCGGCACCTCTTCTTCACTGTCCTGCCATCCATACACACTGTCCTCTCTGACAGTCCTGGACACAAGCTGCCTTGCAGCCTACTCTACTATTAAAGTAATAAAGTCTTGCTGCCACATACACGAGTAAATATTGTGGCCTAACTAGCCTACTCATACAAGGGGTAATGGGAGGGAAAAATGATCTACCTTACACTCCTGGCTCACGACGCCTGTCCCTCGATGGTGTGAGGTTCCCACGCTTCCTTGGGTCGATCCTCGACGATCCAGGGCGTTCCACAGGTCCTCAGGTGTCGTGAAGCCTTCGCGTCGTCGCCGTTCCAATCCCTGAGATTCAGCTGCCCCAATCCTGGTTCATCGATGGGCGCTGAGCTAATCACTATTTTTCCCCACACTCGCCTCTCCCACAGGGCGTCGCTCCTTGTCCTAGGCACGGTGTCGTCCTTCCAAGATTCTCAGTGGATGTGACCCCAGTCACAGCTAGCTTGCTCGCCCACCTTCCAGACCTCAACGTCCAGCCAGCGGCGCCGCCCAGCGTCGTCGCCGACTATTTTCCAAGTTTGGGCACTTCTCTGCTCACTGAACTTGGTTCCTCTTTTGCTTCCCAGAAGCGCAGGGTCTCCAATAACTGCGGTAGGCTGCGCAGGCCAGCTCAATCCACTGAACAAGGCTTGCAGAGCCTCCAATCTTTGAGAGCAGACCGAGGCGCGTCCTGTCGCTTCCACGGTCAGTACAACTCTGACGTTGGCGCCGCCCGGGGCACTCGGTGACGTCATGGCGGGCCCTGATTTGTCGCCCGCGACCTACGTCGACCAATCCGCGATCGACTAATGTCCCTTCCAAAAGGTCACATCTGCCGTAGGGGATACTGTTTCATTTTATATCAGGGCGCCAACTTTCCTTTATTTACAACTTATAATATAACCTCCTTCCATTAAATGGCAGCCGGTCTGGTCGCCACATATATCATTAGACTCCCTGAACCTCAGAGAATCAGTAGGGAGAGCTGATATGACTCTTTAAGCCGGCAAACGAAAGAAATAGGAGAGGGCACCGTAACATACCCCTCCCCTTAAAATAAGAGTCATATCGGAAGAGCAGCACTCAAGAGGGCAACCTATACTCTTGCTCCCTCCGTTCCTGAAGTGTCACTCCTCCAGTTGGTGACGTGGCTCATACCACTTTGCCAGTCACTTGCCTCATTGTATCTCCACCTCGCATAGTACCGGGTGTGATGGGTGTTCCCTGAACACCTACAAGAAATCCTCTCTCCGCGGCTACGAGTGTACTCCCACGGCTCGTTACCACTGTAAGATTCAGTGCATGCAGCGCCTCCACCGCGTCGTGCACTCCGAGATAGTCTTGCATTTCCACTGCGTCCTACAGGTACTCCATGTTTCCTCCCATGATCTCCTCTTCGCCAATCTTCTCTCTTCTCGGTTCCTCTTCTCCCGTAGGTGCGTTGTCTCCTCACAGTGGCACTTGTAACCTGTACTCCATCCAGCAGCTTCCTCTCTTCCACACTAGGCTTTTGCGATGGCCCAATGCCCCTCTGGTTAGGCTGGCGCCTACCCTGGGTGTACCTATTCCCTGCTTTCTTCGTATTGCCTTTCCTATACCACTCGCTCCTTCGTTCCCGACGAACATCTTCACTCCTCCATGAGATTCTCTTCCCTGCAGACGTCTTCTTCGGTTCGTGGTTGGGCTCTTCTACCTCCCTGTGGCTCACCTCACTACGGTGGTTCGTCTTGCACCTACCACTATTCATCTGGCCGGCATAGGGTGCACTGCGTCGTGGCTCCTCCACTCCGCCCCTCACTGCCGGTCGCTCATCCACTGAGCTTACTTTATTCACGTTTCTGTATGGAGGGAGTGCGGTCTGCAGCCTCTTCACCGCCCCAGGCGTTTGTACAGCTGCTCCTCGCCACTCCTCCACACGCATCATCAGGCTTAGTCGGAGGGCTTCGTCGGGGTTTTCCACTACCTCCGACGACCTCTCTGCACTCTCGCCCTCGTTGTCGTCGTCTCTGGCGACGTTTTCCCTGGCGAAGTCGGCTTCCTCACGACCATCTGGAACGACCGATACCTCACCTGGCAGGGTTGTACCGCTGCTTGCAACATAGGCACTCCTGGCCCAATCGGGTTGTATCCTGCCTCCTCCGAGGTCATTACCCAGCACCATCTGTACATGCTCTAGGGGTAACTTAGGGGCTACAGCTACTATAGCTTTCTCGACTCCGCAGTCGGCAATCAGCTGTACTTCGTGAAGTGGCAACCTGTATTCCTCCCCCACACTGCGTATCCTTACCACTCCCACAGGTGAATCATTAAATTCCTTGGGGAGAATACTCCTGGTCACCATACTTATGTCAGCACCCGTATCTCGAAGCACGGCAACCTCCACTGGGTCTGACTTTCCAAACTTCACGTTGGCCTCGAAAACGAAGGGATGTTCACCCAACTTCATTTCCCAACCATTCACGTTGGGTCCACTATAATATGGGGTGTGAACAAACACTCTCTCCTCTTCCAACATTAATCCTACATTCCTTTGGTGCTCCTCACACTCGCGGGCATAATGTCCTCTCACACCACAGTTGTAGCATCGGCTGCCTCTCCTGGGCGGCCACTCGCCAGTCACTCTGGCGGTACCACTTGCAGACGTCCCCTGGGTCCTCCTTGGACTCCCTGTCGTCGTGTCCGGGACTGCAGCACTTGCTCCTGAGCTAGGTCCACTGCTCACAGCTTGGGGCTTCCTCCCCGCGTCTCTTGAGCTCTTGAACCACGTTACTTCATCGGGCACACTACTCTTGGGAGAGTCCCCACCCGTCCTCGCTCCTCCTGAACTCCTAAGGTTCCCTCCCGACCTGGGGTAAGGCGAGTGTCTGGGCGGCCCCTCCCTCCTGATATGTAGTGCCTCCTCCAGCATGTCGGCTCGATCCGCTGCAGCCTTCAGGTCCTTAATACCTGCTTCTCTCACCCTTACTCGCAACTCTGGATGGAGCACCGACATGAACTTCTCCATCACTATCAGTCGTTTGATATCATCCACCGACTCCGCTTCCTCCGCCTTCAACCATCGTAGGAATTTCCGTTCCATATCCCTGGCGGTCTCGGCGTAAGTCTTTCCCGACGCTCTTGTACACTCTCTGAACCGCTTCCGGTACATCTCCGGAGTCAGCCGGAATGAGTGGAGAACCGCATTCTTAATCGCGTCATAACTAGTACACTCCTCTAAGTCCAGCATGTTATAGGCTTCCCGGGCCTCTCCAGTCAACCTGCCCTGGACCAGAGCAGCCCAATCATCTTCCGGCCACTCCTTCAGAGTCGCTATCCGCTCAAAGTGTTCGAAGAACGCCTCAGCTTCTTGTGGTTCGAACGTAGGTAAGTCACGTTCCCTTACCTTGAGGTCATCCCGCCGTGCAGGTAGTGAGGGCAGACCACGTTCAACGCGACGCAATTCGACTTCTTTCTTTGCCTTTATCTCCTCCAGTCGCAGTTGTCTCTCTCCTTCTTCTCGCTGCAGCCGCAGCCGTGCTTCTCGCTCACCTCGCTGCAGCTCAGCTGCACGTTCCTCTCGCTGCAGCTCAGCTGCACGTTCCTCTCGCTGCAGTTCAGCTGCACGTTCCTCTCGCTGCAGCTCAGCTGCACGTTCCTCTCGCTGCAGTTGCGCTTCTCTTTCCTCTCGTCGCAGCTGGGCTTCCAGTTGCATCTTCATTATTTCCAGTTGCAGGCTCCTCTTACTACAGCTGGACCTTCCACTGCTCCCATGTTCACTGTGAATTCTCTCCACACTGGTAGGCGCTTGGGGAGGCCCTAGTCGGGACGGTTCACCTTGCGACGGCTCTCCTCGGGACGGCTCCTCTTGAGATGGCTCCTCTCCCGTCGCTTCCTCTCGAGCTGTGAGCTGTGCCATGATCTCTATCCTTCGCTCCGCTACCTTAGTCGTCCTCAACCTGATCCCAAAGTGGTTTGCCACTTGTTGGAGCTGGGCCTTGGTACACTCTTCCAAAATTCTCTCGTCCCTTGTGTCAATAAATTTCTTTACTTTGTCTTCCTCCATCTCTATATCATTGAGCATACACGACAGCACAGACAAGTTAGTAGGCACTAATTTCACCGTTTCAGTCCCTTAGCTGGTTGAGTAACAGTACCACCGAATTCACTGGCCACACTGTATTAGTACCCTGGCAACACTTGTCTTGCAATTTGGTCCATACTGTAGCTTGATCCACGCTTCCTGGCGAAGTTCCCAGTTCTTGGCTACTGGGGTTCGAATCCTGGCAAGGTCGCCAGTTCTCTTGTCACGTGGGGGTGGGCGGTCCGGGGCTCTGCTAACACTTAACTGCTAGGGGCTCAAAGGGCCCAAATACTCAGCCCCTCCGACTCCCTGGATTCACCGGAGTCTCCTTGGTCACACAAGATAGGACCAACGATGCCCACCTCCGCAGGTCTTTGCTTCCACCACAAAGGGGTGCCACTGATTCACCCTGGAAGCCCTTCAGTCAACCACGGGGAAACTGCTGTTAACAGTTCCGGCCTAGACCCGTGGGGGAGTGAAGGAAGACTCAGGCTTACCTATAAACATAACCTCCCTGAGTCTTGCCTGCCAGACAAAAAAAAGGTTGCAGGAACTCCTTTCCCGCCTGTCTTCTCTATCTTCCTCTTAGCAAGGTCGCCAGCTGGGTTATTATATCTGCACCCCAGCAATGCAGTTCAGTGGGTGTATCATATATCGTTTGTAGCCAGAAATGTATGCTCATAGAGAAATATCACAAATGGAGGCACACTCAAACACAGTAATAAAATGTGTGGATTTACTGATGCAAATTACATGAACACACACACACAATCACAAGTAATACATGAATATGGAATACGGATAATGAGTCTGGAGATCGTCAGCCTCTTCTTCCACGACCATCCAACGCTCCTTCTACTGGGCAGGAAGACAGGAGTCTCACACTCTCACAGGAGGGCCTCTTCACCACGGCGGCACCTCTTCTTCACTGTCCTGCCATCCATACACACTGTCCTCTCTGACAGTCCTGGACACAAGCTGCCTTGCAGCCTACTCTACTATTAAAGTAATAAAGTCTTGCTGCCACATACACGAGTAAATATTGTGGCCTAACTAGCCTACTCATACAAGGGGTAATGGGAGGGAAAAATGATCTACCTTACACTCCTGGCTCACGACGCCTGTCCCTCGATGGTGTGAGGTTCCCACGCTTCCTTGGGTCGATCCTCGACGATCCAGGGCGTTCCACAGGTCCTCAGGTGTCGTGAAGCCTTCGCGTCGTCGCCGTTCCAATCCCTGAGATTCAGCTGCCCCAATCCTGGTTCATCGATGGGCGCTGAGCTAATCACTATTTTTCCCCACACTCGCCTCTCCCACAGGGCGTCGCTCCTTGTCCTAGGCACGGTGTCGTCCTTCCAAGATTCTCAGTGGATGTGACCCCAGTCACAGCTAGCTTGCTCGCCCACCTTCCAGACCTCAACGTCCAGCCAGCGGCGCCGCCCAGCGTCGTCGCCGACTATTTTCCAAGTTTGGGCACTTCTCTGCTCACTGAACTTGGTTCCTCTTTTGCTTCCCAGAAGCGCAGGGTCTCCAATAACTGCGGTAGGCTGCGCAGGCCAGCTCAATCCACTGAACAAGGCTTGCAGAGCCTCCAATCTTTGAGAGCAGACCGAGGCGCGTCCTGTCGCTTCCACGGTCAGTACAACTCTGACGTTGGCGCCGCCCGGGGCACTCGGTGACGTCATGGCGGGCCCTGATTTGTCGCCCGCGACCTACGTCGACCAATCCGCGATCGACTAATGTCCCTTCCAAAAGGTCACATCTGCCGTAGGGGATACTGTTTCATTTTATATCAGGGCGCCAACTTTCCTTTATTTACAACTTATAATATAACCTCCTTCCATTAAATGGCAGCCGGTCTGGTCGCCACATATATCATTAGACTCCCTGAACCTCAGAGAATCAGTAGGGAGAGCTGATATGACTCTTTAAGCCGGCAAACGAAAGAAATAGGAGAGGGCACCGTAACACACTTGAGCGCGTTTTGTAAAACTTATTACATTTTCAAAGACTTTAGTTTACAAACACACAACTGAAACTGAATAGAGCTTGCACATCTTCGAGTTTATATCTACATTTACGTGAGGTGGATGAGGTGAAAACGAATTTTCAACAATGGGTATTAAATGGGTATTAAATTCAAACACAAGACAGAACACAAAACAATGGGTATTGAATGGAAGTAATTGTAAAAAGCTTATTGGTCTATATTTCTTGATGCTTCTATATTGGAGCGGAGTCTGGAAGTGGGTAGAATATAGTTGTGCATTAATTGGCTGTTGATTGCTGGTGTTGACTTTTTGATGTGTAGTGCCTCGCAAACGTCAAGCCGCCTGCTATCGCTGTATCTATCGATGATTTCTGTGTTGTTTGCTAAGATTTCTCTGTTGATGGTTTGTTTGTGGGAAGAGATTATATGTTCCTTAATGGAGCCCTGTTGCTTATGCATCGTTAAACGCCTGGAAAGAGATGTTGTTGTCTTGCCTATATACTGGGTTTTTTTAGGCTTACAGTCCCCAAGAGGGCATTTGGAGGCATAGACGACGTTGGTCTCTTTTAAAGCGTTCTGTTTTGTGTCTGGAGAGTTTCTCATGAGTAGGCTGGCCGTTTTTCTGGTTTTATAGTAAATCGTCAGTTGTATCCTCTGATTTTTGTCTGTAGGGATAACGTTTCTATTAACAATATCTTTCAGGACCCTTTCCTCCGTTTTATGAGCTGTGGAAAAGAAGTTCCTGTAAAATAGTCTAAAAGGGGGTATAGGTGTTGTGTTAGTTGTCTCTTCAGAGGTTGCATGGCTTTTCACTTTCCTTCTTATGATGTCTTCGATGAAACCATTGGAAAAGCCGTTATTGACTAGGACCTGCCTTACCCTACAGAGTAAGGGTAAGTCGACGAAGAACTCTGTAGGGTAAGGCAGGTCCTAGTCAATAACGGCTTCTCCAATGGTTTCATCGAGGACATCATAAGAAGGAAAGTGAAAAGCCATGCAACCTCTGAAGAGACAACTAACACAACACCTATACCCCCTATTAGACTATTTTACAGGAACTTCTTTTCCACAGCTCATAAAACGGACGAAAGGGTCCTGAAAGATATTGTTAATAGAAACGTTATCCCTACAGACAAAAATCAGAGGATACAACTGACGATTTACTATAAAACCAGAAAAACGGCCAGCCTACTCATGAGAAACTCTCCAGACACAAAACAGAACGCTTTAAAAGAGACTAACGTCGTCTATGCCTTCAAATGCCCACTTGGGGACTGTAAGCTCCAAAAAACCCAGTATATAGGCAAGACAACAACATCTCTTTCTAGGCGTTTAACGATGCATAAGCAACAGGGCTCCATTAAGGAACATATAATCTCTTCCCATAACCAAACCATCGCCAGAGAAATCCTAGTAAACAACACAGAAATCATCGATAGATACAGCGATAGCAGGCGGCTTGACGTTTGCGAGGCACTACACATCAAGAAGTCAACACCAGCAATCAACAGCCAATTATTGCACAACTATATTCTACCCACCTCAAGACTCCACTCCAATATAGAAGCATCAAGAAATATGGACCAATAGGCTTTCTACAAACACTTCTATTCAATACCCATTGTTTCTGTTCTGTCTTGTGTTGATACTTTTAATACCCTATTAATATCCCCTCTTGTTCTGTCTTGTGTTAATGCCACATCACCCCTCCCACCTCACTCAAATGTAGATATAAAATCAGAGATACGTAAGTTCTAATCAGTTGTGTATATGTGAAGTCTTTGAAAATGTAATAAGTTTTACGAAACGCGCCCGTGTCGCGTCAGACTAGAAATAAAAATGAATTTTGGAGAAGTGATTTTTTATTTACCTCCAACAGTGAAGTGTAATGTACGAAAGATTGAGAAAATTCGTGTTAGAATTATTAATCTTACTTTTTCGGTCATATTTAATAATATATATGTATATATATATATATATATATATATATATATATATATATATATATATATATATATATATATATATATATATATATATATATATATATATATATATATGTATATATATACATGTATATATATATATATATATATATATATATATATATATATATATATATATATATATATATATATATATATATATATGTATATATATACATGTATATATATATATATATATATATATATATATATATATATATATATATATATATATATACATGTCTATATATACATATATATATACATATATATATATATACATATATATATATATATATGTATATATATATATATATATATATATATATATATATATATATATATATATATATATATGTATATGTATATATATATATATATATATATATATATATATATATATATTTATATATATATATATATATATATATATATATATATATATATATATATAATATATATATATATATATATATATGTCGTACCTAATAGCCAGAACGCACTTCTCAGCCTACTATTCAAGGCCCGATTTGCCTAATAAGCCAAGTTTTCAAGAATTAATGTTTTTTCGTCTACCTAACCTACCTAACCTAACCTAACCTAGCTTTTTTTGGCTACCTAACCTAACCTTACCTATAAATATAGGTTAGGTTAGGTTAGGTAGGGTTGGTTAGGTTCGGTCATATATCTACGTTAATTTTAACTCCAATAAAAAAAAATTGACCTCATACATAGAGAAAAGGGTTGCTTTATCATTTCATAAGAAAAAAACTATAGTAAATATATTCTTTCAGGAAAACTTGGCTTATTAGGCAAATCGGGCCTTGAATAGTAGGCTGAGAAGAGAGTTCTGGCTACTAGGTACGACATATATATATATATATATATATATATATATATACATATACATATATATATATATATACATATATATATATATATATGTATATATATATGTATATATATATATATGTATATATATATGTATATATAGACATGTATATATATATATATATATATATATATATATATAATATATATATATATATATATATATATATATATATATATATATATATATATATATATATATATATATATATATATATATATATATACATGTCTATATATACATATATATATACATATATATATATATATATATATATATATACATATATATATACATATATATATATATATATGTATATATATATATATGTATATGTATATATA